>NW_015112672.1:363461-398615 GCF_001443285.1 Poecilia latipinna | reverse complement strand
CAAAAATATTTAACTTTTTTACCCAAAAAAATCCAAAAAAAACAAAGAGAGAGCTGTGGGGGGGGGGGGAGTGAAAAAAGTTAAAGGGATGTGATTGTTTGACGACTGTGCAATCTGAATCTGTGGGCCAGTTCCAAATCTATTGAAACTGTAGTTTAAAAAAAAAAAAAAAGTTTAAACGTGGTGTGACGCAGCCAGCACGCGGCGAAAGGTGTTGGTTTTTTCCTCTCTTTATGTTTAAATAAGCTCACACTCTTCCTGACGCCTGTGCCTAAAAATACGGCCATGAAGTCTGAGCAACTGACCCCTCCTTTAAGTGGCAAAAATAGCAGAGACGGAGGGAAAGAGACTCTCAACAGAAAGCAGAGAAAGAGAAAGGAAGCTCTCGCTGCATCTATTGTTGATTATCACATACCTCAGCCACAGAGAAAGTTTCCAATACCCTACTACAAAGCAGCGAGTTTTTCCATTGAATGTCGGCCACAGTACATGAGGCAGACAGAGAAAGGAAGTGAGCTCGGTGTCTGTCTTTAGACACAGGATGTGCTGGGGCCTGTGAGCTGAAATACCAACCTTTACTGTTGTACACGGTGAAAGAGTGACAGCCGCACCAGCGCTTGTGCACCGCCCACGCGTATACACACACTGGATGCACATGCAGATATCAAAATCTGATCCTAAAGGCGATACTTCTGTTTTCTGCTGTATCTGTAGGAATCTGCGAAAGCATGGCCTGTAGCTCTAGGCTTTCATTATGTTAAGGAAAACATCAACTACTGAGGTTTTGTTGTTGTTTTGTAATTGAAATGACAATTTGACATATTTCTACATAGTCGCAGCTGTCACACTTTACACTGTCTGATCAACCTTCATCCTTTCATTCACCTGATGTTGTGTCTCTTCTCATTTGTCTTCTCTTATCTGTTTGTCTTTTCTTTGTCCCCCGTTCTGTGTGATTGTTGTCTTGTCAAAAAAAAAAAAAAAAAAATCTCCCCTTAGAGGAAACTTCGCTGGGATATGTGAGCAGAGCTGCTACAATCTTTCTTTCCTTGCCTTTGGCTAATCTGTAATGTTTTCTGATATTTTGTAGTGTCAGCATAACTGCATCACTGGGTGTTTATAACTGTGTTTCTGCTCCTCTGGAGATCAAAATCAACCAGTTAGTTTTTCAGACCTAATGTCTACGAGTGGTTAAGCAGAGACCAATTAAAAAAAAAAAAAAAGAACACTTTCAATTCGTTTTTGTGTAAAGGGCATATATCAGTTTTCCTTTTCTGATGTGTGGTGTAATTGTGTTACTGAAATAGAGAATTAGCTAGGAGAGAAAAGGAAATGGCATGAAGGAAAAAAAGCCCGTGTCGGAAACACACTTGCTTAGCAGTATTGGCTTTTCATCTGAACTGCATTTGTAGAGGTAGCAAAGTCTCCAGCTCAAATTCCAGTTGTTAAAGTAAATATTTCCATGGGTATCTATCCACAAAGGTGAAGGAAGAGTCTAGAAATATTGTCTGAAAGAAGTAGCTTGGAGACGTAGCAAACCACCACAATACAGAGGAATTTAACAAACTCTGTGACGAACTTTGTATGCCTGAAATTTACCTTCGTACACCAATTACTGTCATTCCAAACAAAAAAGGATCGAGAAACATTCAATTGTTGTTGTTACGTCCTCCTCGATTTTTTGTTGCTATGATGCTCAGAGGATGTGAATACAGATGCTATATTGTCATCCGTATATATATATGGCAGCTTCTTCTTGAGCTACAGCATAAAATTTGAAAGACTTTTCTAAATTTCTGATTTACTTATCAGCTTTGAAAAACAAAGAAAGTGTTGGCTGTGGATGGTTTTCACGTTACTTGTTGAAATATGGCGTTATATTCCCTTTAACATGATTTTTATTTATATTATTCTTACAAATGATATTCAAAAGAATATTTTAGATTTCTTTGGATTTGAAATGTTTTTTTTTTTTTGTTGTTTTTTTTTATCCATTATCATGGTCTCTGCTAAATCTGTGCACTCTGTGGTTTTCTTTTGTTTTTATTTCTTAGTCCAGAGGTACTCTTGCAATTTTGTTTTGCTTTTCAAATTTTCTCTAACTACTACAGAAATAGATCTTTATTGATTTACTGTTTTATCTGCATGTAAATTCACCTGTGTGTGTGTGTGTGTGTGTGTGTGCGCTTTCTGAATATGAATACATAGTGTGTGTGCACGCCTCTGTGTGAATTCTACACGATTTCTGCACAAAGTCTTAATTGCGCTTGCATCCATTTGTGCTCGCACTCAAGTCTCTGTCCATCTTTCTTTCCGTTTTTGGCACTCTCACCCTCTGCCACCCCCGCTTTACTATTTGTTGCCGTGGTTACAGGGCAGCCCTGGCTTCTGCACACCAGGCCCAACCCCTCCCCCAGACCCTCAGCGTTCTGGAGAGCACACCCCAAGTCAGGGGCATGCACACTATCATCAGGTAAAAGCTTAAGGAAAAATACCCTAATGGAAGATTCAGCAGAGGAAAGCCTCTGCTGTCAGAATAAACCTTGTAACTCTTATTTTTTTTCACTGATCATCTCATTTAGAAACAAGGAAACCAGCCGTGATGAGTTCATCTTCTACTCAAAGAGGTTGATGCGCCTGTTGATTGAGCGAGCGCTCTCCTTTCTCCCCTCTCAGGTTAAACACATATCAATAAATCAATTTATGCTGCATGGAGTCTTGAGTTGTAGAGTATAATAAGCGTAAAGGCAGCCAACAATCGGCTCAGGACGCAGTGAGAACAAAACACACAGATGGCTTTAAAATGCGAACAGTGTGAAAAGATAAAGACAAATGGAAAGATGAAGTTAGAAAGAGATATGCAGCCCGAGATGACCTGCAACACAAGCATGGAAACTTAGAAACTCACCACAGTGGAAAGTTTAAACCTTAATTCTGGGTTGCTGTGTGCATCTCTCACTCTCACTCACATGAGTGTCTAATGCCCCTTAGCGTATCCAAATGCATGTTCTAGACGTCTGCAGCACAGTACACAGCATTCTGAACAGCTCTGTGTTTATGCTGCGATGCTCTCCAATATTCACTCAGGTCCACATAGTGCAGACTCCCCAGGGAGAGGACTACGAAGGCAGGAGTTTCCATGGAAAGAGGGTGAGCGAGCTTCCTTTATGCTTTCTTTCCGATAGTCACAGTTTAAAGCCACTTAAAATAACTTTCTTTTTCGCTTGCATTTTTTTCCGCCCCAAGATTACAGGGGTGTCCATCCTGAGAGCTGGGGAGACCATGGAACCAGCCCTGAGGGCCGTCTGTAAAGATGTCCGCATCGGGAAGATCCTCATCCAGACCAACCAGGACACAGGAGAACCTGAGGTACAACGATCACTGCTGTAACACTGAAATAGAGATATAACTGCTCTTATAAATCATGAGCATAAATATGAATCCAAACCAATTTAAGAGTATAGTAATTGTGTGGCACTATGAAAAGGTGCGTGTTTATGCACTAAGCTTGTAAAGTTGAAAGGAATTTAAAAAATATATTTTTCAAGATTTGTTTTGCTTGTTTTTATAATTGTGTTTTCCATGTGATGATAATAAAAAAAAACACTCGTTTCATAATAGAGCTCACTGTTCTGTTAAATGTATTTCTTCATTTCATTATGTATTTATTTATAGCAGAAGATCTTTAGTTGTGTAACTTTTTAATACATATGGACACCGAGTTGATATTAGTGAGGAGAATGTAACAGTCACTTCAACAACACTGCTGAGTCATGTTTTTCTTAAATTCTGAATAAATTGTTTAAAACTGTCATTGCTGTACCTTTAGATAACGTGATATAAACCATTTTTAATGCAGTTTCAAACTTAAATTCACTGGACGAGTAATTAAAATAAAACTTTTATGAATATAAAGTTTTCAATGAGCAGGTGTTTGAAGCGCTCCTAACTTTGACTTTTCGGAAGGTGCAGGGGCCCCGAAAATAGCAGCGGGTCAGTTATGTCACGTTTTTTGGTATTAACCACACACATCCTGTCTGCACATTTTCAGCTTCATTACCTTCGTCTACCCAAAGACATCAGCGAGGACCACGTGATTCTGATGGACTGCACTGTGTCCACTGGGGCTGCTGCCATGATGGCTGTTCGAGTTCTGCTGGTGCTGATTGCTCCGAAAATCTTCCTTTTTCTGCTTTCATTAAGCTGCATTCGATATTTAACCTGTTTTTTTTTTATTTATTTTTTTTATTATTATCAATTTCAGGACCATGATGTTCAGGAGGAGAAGATCCTGTTAGTTTCTTTGCTGATGGCGGAAATGGGAGTCCATTCAGTGGCCTACGCATTCCCACAGGTGAAAATCATCACCACAGCCGTGGACAAGAAGGTCAATGATGTTTTCCACATCATTCCCGGCATTGGTGAGTGCTGTTTGAATTTTTAGTTTTCCTTCTTGATTCTCACTTGTTAAGGTAATAAAGAAGTGCGTCAAAGTCGGTTGATCTGATCAAGGGAAAATTAGCCGATTCCAGTTTATAAAACGTCTTTTTATTCTGCGCAGGGAATTTTGGAGATCGGTACTTTGGAACGGACGCACCGCCTGACTGGAGCGACGAGGACTTAGACGAGCCCAGTTACTGATTGTTGCTCGCGATTTAAGGATTCGGGCCTTTTGGCGGCAATCTGAAGACATGCCTCCTCGTCTTTCTCCTTCTGACTGCGGCCTGCATCCTTCAGGGATCGAACAGGAAAGACATGCAAAATAATTAAAAACCAGGAAACGGGAGATTGCAAATAGACTAACTTGTAAATTATTGCATTGAAAAATCAATTGTGAACACTGTTGAGTGACTTTGCTGTTATGAATCCAAAATATTTTTTATTTGTACAGTTTGTAATGGAGCTAAAATATTTAAATTGTGACAATCTATTAAAAAATGTGCAGTTTTATATCTTGCCTTAAGTCATGTACTGTGGACGACACAATTGAATGTGAGCTTGGACACTTTTTAAAAAAGAAACTGAAGCTTTTTGGCAGTTTTTATTTTCTTTTTACATTTTTTCACCACATGCCTCCTTCCTTGCAACTTTCAGAAAAGTAAAATCGTAGCTCGAACCCGTCTTGCTCAACTTCCATCGCCGTGAGGCTTTTCTGAAGGATCATTCAATCGGAAAATGTGTGGGTGGGTTTTTTTTTTTATTTTTTATTTTTTTAGCTCTCTCGTTCAACCTTTTCCTTCGACGTGGATGCTGACCTAACCAGCCTAAAAAGGATGTTGAAAACCGAAGTTCATTATACAGCTTTAAGTATGTACTTGTGGAGTATATTAACGCTGGATGTCTGTCATTTACATCTATTTTTACTATGTATGAAGCAGCTGAGCAGGACAGGCATGCATCTTTTTGTTGCTGTGGAAATGGGTCATGTGCATAAAGCAAACACTGATTAGGCGTGTGGTTTTAACCCAATAGGTGGGATTGGTGATTTGAAAATGATGGTATAAAAATATCCACAATGTGCCGAATGTCTTGATTGGGGAGCTTTATTGATAATAAACGATATCAATTTGTTTAAGTTGTTGCTTTGTTCTTATTGTTGTAAAATATTCAGTTTACCTGAACTGGGGTCACACTCTGCAATATTGACCCTCACCAGTTCTATAGTTCATATCTTGAAGGTCAAGTCGTTGAGACTGTAGTGTTTTTTATAATTTACGTTTTTGCAATATTGGCGTTTATTTGAAGAAGAAATGCTAAAGAGTACAGTAAAATGACTTTTTATTGAAAAGTGGAAAATACTGCATCATGTTAGTTGAACAAATGTCATATTTGCTTATCTCTGCTCCTCCATTTTGCAACCTGTTACTCGCCAATAAACTATCCGTACTGAAATCAAATGGTTGCATGCCGTTTCATACCCTTTGAGCGTTCTCGCGTTTTATTATGCAATCACCACAAATGTCAATGCGTTTCATTTGCACTTTTTTGTGTCAAACCAAAATATTGTGTTGTTGTGATGCTGATGGAAAAATCATGCAATGTTTTCAATTTATTTTGCAAATAAAAAAAAAAATCTGAAAAGCGTAATGGGCATTTTTTATTCGATGCTTGAAACGACGCGTAATTCTTGTATGCAAAGCAACTGATTTCCATTCAGATTGGGTGGAAGGTATATGTGGACATCAAGTTTTGAGTATTGATTTAAATCTGTAATAAAAGATTTAAGCCATTCTGGCATGAATATAATTTAATCCAAGCCGTTCTACTGTAGCTCTCCTCCGGTCCTGCTGGGAGGTGAACCTCCACCCAAGTTTCACATTTTTAGTCGTTTTTAACTTCTGTCTGAATTTCCCCATCTTATCTTTTCGTCCATGTCCCTGCTTAAGAAAAGCATTTCTACACCACGATGCTGCCATCGTTTTGCGTTTTCATTGTGATGACATTTTTAGGGTGATGGGCAGCATTAGCTTTTCCTCCATACATGATGTTTTACATGTTGGCCTAAAAGTTCAGTTTGGCTGATTCTTAGCAGAGCACCTTCTTGCAGACAGTTGATTGGTTCCCTACATTACTTGTTTCAAACTGCAAACAGGATATAGCTTGTGACCTTCTTACATGGAGGCCAGATTTGTAGAGTGTCCCACTGAAATGTATGAACATATTCCCACACCTGAGACGTGGGTCTCTGTTACTATGAGCCTCACAGCTCCGTCCCTGATTCATGATCTCTATGCCTCTCCAGTCAGTTGAGGTCGGTGCGCGTTCGTGTCAAATATTCATTTTAGGATGATGGATTGAACCCTCACCTGCGAGATGATCAGGATGCTCTCCAACAACACCCCGAGGGCCTTGCAGAACCATTATACTAAGATTAAATTTAACACATTTAGAAAATATTTACTGTTTGACCTCTGAAGGCAATTTGTTGCACTGGACTTTATTTAAGGGTGTCAGAGTAAAGGAGGCTGAACACAAATGCACACTGCACTTTTCAGCAGTGTTTTTTTTTTTTTTAAATTTCCATCCCCTTCACAACCGTGCACTATTCTGTCGACCTTTCACATAAAATCTCACCACAAAAAAACCCCCAAAACATCATAGTTTATGTGATAAAAATGTGATTAAAGTTCAGTGAGTATGAATGTATCTGAAAGCAGCTGCAGATGAATAGTGCAACAAAAACTGAGTTCCCCGAGCTTCCCTACAAAAGGTGAATTTTGCACTTGCATCACTTTTATAAAACAGAGCAAGTGAAATGCACCTCAGCAAATGCAACAGACTTAATATTAAGCCGTTCAGCACAGGCACACATTACCTGCGCTACAGAGGAAGAACAGGAAGGATATTGTGGTTGTCCTCTTCTCATGGAAAGTAACCTCAGTATCTTCCATTAGTTTCCATAATTATCGCCCTGACAGCTGTCGAGACGTCAGTCACCATAAAATGTGATTGGCACACATCTCATGAGGCTGAGAGACAATTACAAACTGCCGGCCTGCTGGGTGGGTATCGACACGCACGAAGCACGATTTTTCTCTTAGAGGGGAGGCGTGAGGGGGATGGAGAGCAGACATGCAAGAGATAAAAATATCAAACATTCAGCAGCAGCATTTAAAAAAAAAAAAAAGAATTCAACACTTTTATGTGCAATTAAAAGACTTTTTTTTTCCAGTTTTGATTGATGTGCTTTTACTCAAATGAATTATTTGAATAATTATTGAATAATTTCACATAGAAATCTCTTTCTGTTTCTATTTAGTAAAAGAGATCGCTTGAAAAGAAAGCATTGTTTAAAATAACAAAAAACAAAAAGAAAAACGAACAACCCTGTAAAATGCATGAAAACTATATGAATGAAGCTGTCAGTGGAAAGTTCAGCACCGGCACTGACAAACAGGAAGGTGGCGTGTCACTGTGTGTTTTGTTGCATCCCCATTGGTAGCACAGAGCATGATGAGGTCACAGCCTGCTGAAGACTGCAGGAGTGGCCGTTAAAACTCAGAGACCTGTCTTTCTTCTTTTCATCTCACATCACACGCTTTCAACCAGGTTACTCCTCTGCTCTCTTTTGTGTCTTTTGCTCTGTGCTTCACATGCCGGCGTCTACCTGCCTTGTCTTGAACTGTGGTGTGAGGAGCCTCAGGGTCTGCCATGTGGGTACGTAGCATGCTCTGAACACTTCCAAGGGTCTTAATTCAGGATTAGGCTTTGCGAAGGTACCATGATTACCGCAATAGCAATGTGTGTGTGGGGGAAATAACTATGTTTTATGGCTGCTATTTGTTTGGTTTAGTGCGCAATCAGGCTGTGAGGGTGTAAGGGTTGGACATGTGATGTGATGTAGGCCAACGGAGAGCAGCAGCTCAGTGCTCAGAGTTGAAAATGAATTATTCAGACAATGAAGTATTTCTGAATCACATGAAGAGGGTTTAGATTAGCGTGTTTGAGAGGGTAAAGTACTATCTTTCCCTTCTACCCCCCCACCCCCTCCTTCTCCCTTCGCCCTCTCTCTTTGTCTGCGCGTCTCATCGTGCTCTCTCCATCTGCATAGTTTAATATGAGAGTAGGATCTCTGAGAGACTGGACAGTCCTCATCAAGCCAGGCCAGGGTGATTTAGATGTTTCCAGTGAGAGATGCAGTTTGTGCATTACGCTCAGATGGCTGAGTGTTTAATTGCTCTGTGAGTGCAGGTCAGCAGGCAACAGAAAGACAAATGTGGTGCTGTGCTTCAGAGACTGTGCATTAAGTTTTCTGAGATCGAATTTTAAAAACAGAAAGGAAAAAAAAGAGAAAAAGAAAAGCCCATCACCTCTTATCTCGTTTAATCGACCTTTATGATAGCATCAGACGTTAAAACTTAAAAACCACATCAATTTATAGGCACAGAGACTCATTTACGGAAAATGAGTGAAGCAATTAAGCAGAAAAAAGTGAAAAAGAAAAAAAACAAAGAGAGAATATCTTTTGATTGATTGATTGATTGATTTTCCCACTTTTTTTTTCCCAGTCTGAATGATGATTCTTCCCGCCAAAATCTCATGCATTCAGCACAGACCTGAAACATTTTATCATGCTGGACAGGTGAATTATTCTCACATCTACTGAAGTTAGGTACATTTGTCTAAAACGAGACAAACAGTAGATAGTTTAGCAAAAATTTCTAAAACAAAGAAGATGCACCTTTATATGTCGGTCATAATAAGGTAGAAACTTGGCCTCGAAAGTGAAGAAAATCTGTCTGAACCATTCTACATTTGCAAAGATGTAACTAAACCAGTTTCTTTTATTTTTTTTTATTAAGGGCTACACAGTTCCCGTTTTTTCACCCGTTGGATTTTTTCTTTTGTTTTGTTTTTATGTTTGTCAGGACATTTTGCCTTCCCTGTTGGACTCAGCGAGCTGAGGCTCACGGAGCGGCCTGACCGAGACCACCGGCCGCTCTTTGACTACTGAGTGGTTCTTTCCAGGACTGTCCAACCTGAGAATGGTGATTTCAGGCTCAATCTCAGGTTCGTCAGCCCATGAAACGCCAACTCTCCTCAGCACAGTGTATGAAGAAACCCCAAAAGAGAAAATAAAAAAATAAAAAAAAAAAATAAAAAAATCCACAAAGCTGTCCAGACTGAGTGAAAAGCCTGAAAGCTGAAGTTTTACTCATTTTAAGATTAGGTATTTTATTATTTTGGTAAAAATAAATGTAGAGTTCACTTTACGTTTTGAAGAAAATGCTTGTCAAATAATAAATTTATGCGATGCTATAAGTTGGGAATTGTAAGCTCCTAAGAAAAAAAAGTGACAGTTAATGTTAACATCAATTCTTCTTCTAAAACAAAGAAAACAGCCATTTCCTCCTCTAAAATGCTGCTGCCTGTTAACCAGAAGAGGGAGCAATGTGCACGTTAACCAAAGAGCAGCGAAGCATGCTGTCAGTCACAGTTAAATTCATGATAAAGTTTCCTTTGATTTTAATGTAGAAGACAATTACTATTACTCAGGTTTGATTTTTTTTTTCTTGTCTAGAATGATCATTTCAGTCTCGAAACGTAGAACTTGCATAGACTGTAAAAATCAGGGCCCTCTCGTATCTGCTTAACAATTTCCCTCAGTTTAAGATTATGAGTAAACACTCTCCCAACTTTTTCGCCGATGTGAAAAAATTGCCTATAAATCAAAGAAAGTTGGTCAGACTCATCTATGTTTGTACAGAAGGACATTTTCAGTTATTGTGTGTTTTTCTGTCAGTCTGTCAGTTTTTCAGAACAAGAGAGGACAATGACGCTTGAAAATTGTCTGACTTCAAACCCATTGGCTTTATACCGGAAATCAGACTACACCACTATAATGAGGTTAAAGTTGGAAATAAATATAAATCTATATAACTGAACAATAGTCTTTTGAGTACGTCTTTGAGGATGCAAATTGGACCTGTTTGTCCTGTAAACTGTCCTAGGGAGACATTTTCATTGTAAATCGGCGCTGCTGAGTCAAACTCGACTGAATTGATTGGCGTTCAGGTGAAAAGCAGTTACTGTAAAGTTTGGATCGTATTTATTTCATCCATATGTAAATTTAATCGGACTTGAAGCCACGCATGTATGGTTAGATTTCCAACGTTCTAAGGCTGCAAAATAAATTTATCTCTGAAATCCATCCATCTTCTACCCAGCACGAGGTCAGAGAAATGTTTCAGTCAGAAATTGCTGCATCTTTGCTTGAGTTGTGCACAAAAAATCCCAAAACAAAATGTTTTCTATTTAGCATGTTGTAGGTGTGGAAACCCATGACGACATATTTCTAAATTCAATAAATAACCAATGAAATAACAATGGATATTTGTGTCTGTGCTTACTGTCATTCATTTAAACGTATCTGTAAGTCGTTTTCTGAAACAGAAGATACAATACAACGTTGTGCACTATATCTAAGTACATATGTGTCATATACATTTCTGTCTTTTTTTTTTTTTTTTTACATTTCAGCGCAATCAATAAACTGATGCTTTCGATTTTTTTTCTCCCCAGATAAGAAATCTCAAAAGAGGTTTTATACATTTTAGTGTAATAATAAACCAGTTATTCTACTGGCAGTAATTCAGTAAGAAAAAAAAATATACATACAAAATGAAACTAATTGCTTTTATTATTTCCAATAAGATCATTCTTTACTTTTGGGGATTTTAATATCTGTCTTATTCACAGCTATGCAATAAAGAAATAGTTTCACTTCTCTGTTTTCCTAAGTTACCAATAGAGCACAGTTTAATTTCTGATAGCATGGTTAGGACTCTGAAACTGGTGAACTGTGGTCAATAATCAAAGAACAACGCTGGGCTGCTGTCTTTGTTGGTTCCACCGAGTCTTTAGTGTGTTTTGCTGTGATTGTATTACAGTTTCATGAATTTACAGAAACTCTGAATTAAATTTATAAGCCCCCAATCTGACAAAAGTTGCTGCAAACAAAAAGGAACTGATTGGCACATAACGAAGTCAACCTTTTCTTCATTTCCATTAATGGTCAGGTTTGAAAGAAGAAAAGAAGTCACCGAATCAATAATTTCATCATTTTAGTTTTTATGTTTTTTTTTTTGTTGTTGTTGTTGTTTTAATTAAACGGTGATAAAAAGCATTAAAAATAAAACTTACTTAGTTTTCTTAAATGTTCCTTGAGGTGCAAGCGGATGATCTTTGTACGTGCATGCTCTCCCTCCTGGTTCCCTCCTGGTTTTAATCTTTGTTTGCTCCACAACTTTGTATGTATGAATCAGCCAATAATGGCTGCCGCGTTTGAGGCGCGTTGCCTGTGGTTATCTGTCTGAGAATGAACATGTGGAGGGGCTGAGAAGCCAGAAGACGGTGTCCAAGTGTGAGGCCGTGCTGGCAGGTGCACAACGCGGTCCGAGCATCGGTTTAGCTCACAGCGTGTCAGTCATGCGCCTGACAGAAAAATAAATCACTTCACAGGACAACTTGTTGACCTTTTTGTACTCTTCTAAAAAGATGTGTAGACTGTAATTGATTTTTTGCCACCTACTTCCCCGGTGCTTTTAGTTGCACCTCAATGTGAGGCCATGTTATTATGTTATTTTCATAAACAGAGCGCACCAAAATGTATGGGGCACTATCTCTAATCTCTGTCTTTATAGAATCATGGGGACAGGATTCTATAAATGCAATTCTATATAATTCCATTTAAATATAATTGGGAATGTTCGACAATAGTATGACAATAATGTTTTAGCAACTTCATTCGCTCATTCAAGTTAAACACATTATCTATATTACATATGCTTTAAAAACACAATTTCTGTTACTTATTGTGTTTTTTTTATTGCTTACAGCGGATGTAAACGCAGACTTTAAGATTAGAATATGTTAGACCAATAAAAAATATTTTAATACAGAAAATCGGTCTTAATAAAAAGAATTTTTAATTCAAGGTTGCCGTTTTCAAATGCTTCTTTTAATCTCCCTAACCATCCCCACTGGATTCTAATTTATTGAACATTTATTGAACATAACTGTATATTTATATACGTGCCTACAGTCTGTGTGTGGGTGTGAGTACAAGGTTGTCAGCATACAGAGTGTGTGTATGATTTTAAGTTAGTGGTATCTGATTCGTAGACCACAAAAGTCTTTGAGTTACAGATACAATATAAAGTAAAATTATCTTTATATATATATATATATATATATATATATATATATATATATATATATATATTTTTTTTTTTTTTTTTTTCTGGTTAATTTGTCCCATTTTCAGTAGGTGTGAGTGTGTGTTTTTTATTTATTTATTGGCATTTGAAAAGTGAAATAAACACAAGATAATAAAGAGTAAAAGCACTTTTACATTTTCAGCTTTTGCTCCTGTTTATTTACTTATGTGGACAGTTTACCTTGAATTTGAATGCAGAAACAACTCTATGCACTTTCCCCCCACTATCACCAGTTGCTTTCTCAGGAGGAGGGACTGCTGCACAGTCAGTGACTGAATGCAATCACCTCGGATCCCTTGGATGCAAAACCTTTTACGCCACTGCCTCCCATTTCATCTCTCTGGGAAGTTCCTGTAAGTTTTCGTGCTTCCCTGTGGCACACAGGTGTTTTTTCTGGGTACTCTAGCTTCTAGTAAACTGTTCTAAAAAATATATATATTTTTTTATATATATAAAAAATATATATAAACTGTATTTGCGTGCAATGGGATATAAGTAGGATCAGTTCAGAAGTCTGCCAGTGAATGCATGTCTACGTATGCTATTGGCTTGAACTGCGGTGGAGTTGTTGCCTATGTTTCTGTATAATGTAACATGAATACGACTTGCTTATATAAAGTCCTCTTGAGATGAGTCCTTTGAATTGGTGGCATGTTAATGAAATGGTTCTGACCTGAATTCAATTGAAATGAAATGCGATTGGTTTCCATGCACCACAAATTCTTAAATTTGTTTGCCCTGAAAGCTTTCTACAAGATAAACAGACTCTTTATCATTTAGCTATCAGTTGTGTTCATCTGTAGGTGTGTGTGTGTGTGTGTGTGTGTGTGTGTGTGTCTGTGCGTGACGCAGAGAGAGAGAGACTCTGTATCATTTAGCTATCAGTTGTTTTCGTGTGTGTGTGTGTGTGAGAGACTTTAAAGGTGTGGTGTGAGTTGAGAGCTGAGGTCAGTTGGTTCCAACCTCGAGGAGAGTACCGCCACGGCCTTGGAACAGTGTGGGGGCGGTTCACTTCCCCTTTCCCTGCTTCACGGCTTCCTGTGAGCGCTGCAACCGTTAACCACACCCTCCTCCTTTCTGTCCGACAGCCCCCCCTATCCCCCAACCCCTTACGCCACGACACTAAGCCCTAAAACACTAACAGACAACTCCACCCTCCTACCCCATCAAACAGACGCCACCTCCAACGACAGCCCTGTCCATTATACGTCCGAACCCCTCGTAGGTCAATCACAAAACATGAGCACTACTGTACGTGCCAACTCTTAAGGCACTTTTTCCTCATGCTAAAGCCACAGCACCGAGACGTACGCGTATGCACATCTCATTGAAACAAACTGTCGCCGTGTGAATCAACACTGAAGGGTGACTGCGAGTTTATTCTCCTCTGCTGTCTGAACAATGATGAAACATCCAACACAGAGCTGAGCCACGATCTGCTCCGATGACTTGTTTTTCTGTGCCGTGCATCACACCTACTATACCAGCATTCCTACACAGCTCCCATCAGTCATTGTGCTGCTCAAATTCAGATTTCTGAAGGAGATCTCGTGTGTCAGTGTGTGTGTGTGTGAGAGAGAGTGGGCGTTTGTAAGCCTGTGGTCTGTGGAGGGACAGTAGATATGTATTAGAGAGTATCTGAGTGTATGTGTTTGTGCAGATCGTGAATCTAAGCACAATGGTAGTGTTTTTTATTTTTTTATCTGGGAGGGTGAGGTCTACTCCTCGAAAAGGGAGGGCTGTTCCTGTGGAGGGGGGAGAGTAGGAGTGGGGTGGAGCGGTTGGAGTGAGTGTATGTGGGGGAGTGAGTGTGGGGGCAGCTAGGCCATCTGGACTGTGAAGAGGCTGAAGAAATAAAGGGAGAGAGTGTGTTTGTATGCGAGCGCGCGCGCGCGTGTGTGTGAGAGAGAGAGAGAGGAGAGAGAGAGAAAGCACGAACGAAGGATGAGAAGAGAAATTGAAAGAGGGAGGCAGAGCCAGAACTGAGGTTCTCTGAGAAAAAGCGAAGGAATGAAGTTTTGAGAACAAACACAAGGAGGGACGCTTCTTATGGATGTTCCACTGAAGACCTCTTCACAGCATCCTCCAAAATGTATTGATTTTTCTTTACAGACACGACGCACTTGTGAGCGTAGGCTAAGAAAAAATGAGCTATAGGCATTTCAGAGCTTTCACATTCACTCATTCAATAGAGATAATTCATGAAAGTTGTTTGTGAATAATCTTAGTTTGCCCAATAGTTACAGATATGAGAAAAATGTTAGTTAATAAAATCACCGTACTTTCACATTTTTTCCTAACCCCAACTCTCATTCCTTAAGGTTTCAGAACAAAAACGTGGTTGATAAAATTTTTATTGCTTATCACACAGACGTTCTGTAATATGTATCTAAATGAAATTATTTCTTCTTTTTTTTTCAAAAACATTTTTTGCACAAGTACCTTTTATGACAAGATGCATCAGATGCATCCCACTGAATGCTTCAGAAGGCACAGCTAGATCCCAGTACTTTGCCTTGAAGCTTTTCACATTTATGTCATATTACAACCATGTAGTTCAATGTATTTTCTGGAGACTTTAAATGACAGATCAGCTAAATGTGGTGGGTGATTGAGAAATTGAATAAAATGATTACATGTTTTTTTCAATGTTTAAAAAAATATATATTGAAAAGTGTGACACGTTTTTTTTTTTAACGCTCCACAATGGATCTCATCAGCTTTGTAGCTCTACGGACTAAAATTTGTGCCTGCTTATAATTTAATTACGGCTAAATATCTAATACAGACTTTAAACTTGAGATAACAATAAAATGTCACGTCAAGTTTATCTGTATAGCACATTTCAGCAGCTCAAAGTTACATCATAAAAACACAGACAGAGCACACACACAAACTGAAGCATTACATTTTGTCATGTGAATTCCAACTTAGTAAAAAGTTAGGATATCGTACTTTTCGAAAGCTAGAAGTATCTTTTTAGCACTTGTTTCCATCTACTAGTTTCCAACATCAGTCTGAGGAAAGGTTTTCCATCTCCTCACTTTCAGCTGAGGTGTTTTGAAAACAAATTCTTGATTCCAGTCACCCCACAGCTCAACAACTGACAAGGACAATAACTTCTGAAATTTTACTCTGCCCACTGTCTTAAGTTCTTACACAGTTCTTGGTGAATTCACTGGTGGTTTTCTTGGTTCAATTTGTTCCAAATCCACTTTAGCTTCTTCTTTTTATTTTTTTTAATGGGTGGTCTGACATTTTTCTGAAATTAACAATTTACTATAGATTTTATGATGATGAGGTGGCCAAGTCCTGCTGTACCAAAAGATGACCAAACCATGACACTGTCAGCTCTATGCTTCACAGTTGCTTCAACCTTAAAGCAGTTGGTATCAATTCTGGTGGCCAAATGTTTTCATCTTAAATTAATTTTTCAGAACATTTCTCTTCTTGGTCTTTGTCTATTTTCATTCTAAAAAAAAAACGGTTGTGACATTGGTGATTTTCTTGTTTGAAAGGTTTTCTCTTTATACACTTCTCCTTAAAGTTCCAGTTGCTGCTGTCTTTTTCAGAATGTACAGATATTCATTTCATATTAACAGCAGCAAGAGCCCATTGTAGGTCTTGTTCTGCCATTTTAGTAATTTAGTGTGTTTTAGCACCTTGCGGTCTTCTTTCAGGTTGAAGGTCTGTGCATGGATCACCAGACCTACGCATGTTAGCAGATGCGCTTGTACGCTATTTTCAGGGGAGAGGAATGACTTATTTAAAATTAAGTTGAGAGCTTTTTAAATCCTTGCCAAACCCACGAGACTCAACAATCCTCTTCCTGGAGGCCTAAGACGGCTCTTTTGATCTCACTGTGGTGTTCACTCTCAGTTTAGGTGGATGATCAAGTCGTGGTAGGAGTCAAAGCTTGGGATGTTGTTTTGAACTTCCCCACAACTTTATCCTTGACCCACCTGCTGCGTTCGTGATACTTATTGATACTAACGTTCTCTGAAAAACCTCGGAGGCCTTCACAGATCACATGCTGACTTTAATGACTCTCTTGATGATTATCAAAGGTAACTGGTTGCTCTGGCTTTTATTTAGTAGGGGAAAAAAGTAAATAAAGCTCATTACAAATGAACCCCAGACCTTTCACATATTTATTTGTAAAAAAAAAAAAAAATGTTTGTCAGTGCATCATCAGACATCCTTAGCTTCAGTCATTTTATGATGAAAAGCACTTTGAACTGCCTTGCTATGATACAAATAAACTTGGTTGTTTGATTATAGGTAATTAAACTTGTGGTGAGGAAGGATCTTCTGTGGAAGTCTGTTTTACAGTGGATCACTAATCTGCGTCTCCAGTCCAGTCTGGTGTATAGGTCAACACTAAGGCTGTATTCACACCAGGAAGGTCCTTTGGTCTACTTGTTTGGCCCAGGCCAAAAGTGGACTCCATTTTCTTATTTTTTATTTGATGTGGTTTGCCGTCACATTGTGCTTCTCAATGTTTTGGCTGTTTTGCAGTTTTCTAGAAGTTTGTTCCAGATTTGTTGTGCATAAAAGCTGAATGCTGCTTCTCAATGTTTGGTTCTGGTTCTGGGGATGCAGAGCAGATCAGAACCGGAAGACCTGATAGGTCTGGGGGGTTGATACAACGGCAGATCTTTAACGTATTGTGATGCTAAGCCATTTAGTGATTTACAAACTACAGGGAGCCAGAGTAGGGACATTAGAACTGGGGTGATGTTTTCCATCTTCCTGGTTTTAGTCAGAACGCGAGCAGCAGCGTTCTAGATCAGCTGCAGACCTGTGAAGAAACTGTTGCAGTAATGTGACTAAAGACAGGGATGAGTTTCTCCAGATCTTGCTGACACATTAGTCCTCTAACCCTAGAAATGTTCTTCACTTGATGGAAGGTCAACTTACAACCCCCTGGCACAGACTTTTCTGTGTTGCAGTGCTCCTTGTGCATGTAGTTACTCTCAATGTCCCAACTCATCATGCATGACAATCTATCAAGTACTCTGTCTCTCATCCATTGACAACTGCACTTTTGGTAAAGGAACTAAAGTAAACAGGGAAATGCTAGCAGCTACTTACATACAGGAAACTTCTTTTACCATCAACTGCTAGTTGCAGAATGTGGGTCATTTGAGTCCACTGTCACTTCAACCACAAACGGACCAGTGTAGAACGGATGTGGTTTACATTCAGGAAGAGAGAACCTACAAAAAGTTTATCATGACCCTAAAACATAAAACTTCCCTTTGAAAAACTCATTGTCTGTCAAATTTGCTATTGTGAGTGGGCATGCATTTAACAACGTGACAAAAGCAGAGTGGGCTGATTTGTGCAGCTTTGTGCAAATGCATCACTGCAAACCTAACAACTAAAGGGAGCCGATACCAGGATCAATATTCACCTGACTGTCGCTAGATTTGAAGCAAAACCTCAAAAAAGGTAAAATAATTGCTGACTTTAAGTTATATGTTTAACACTGAGCAAAAACTTCATAATGTGAGACACCACTTACTGCCAGAGCCTGACAGCTAACAGGCCCAGAAAAAGTAGTGTGCCATTGAAGCAGTTCTCTGTTGGTTGATACAAACAGATACACTAAAAAGGCATTTATATAAATACAAATAATATAAAATTATTGTTAGCTAACTTGATTTAAATTCCTCCACTGTTTCTTCCTTTTGTTGCTAGTAGGTGCCGAGTCCTTTTCTGTAAGTAGCTAAGTAGCTGCTAGCACCTCCTTGTTTACTTTAGCTCCCAGAGTGATTCTATACCATTTGATCAGATTTATTTTCTAAGTTGTTTACACTTTAGAGCTAAAATCCAATTGTTGGTGAACCATTTAACACCACAGTTTAGCTGACATCACAATTAGCTTGGTATTTAAATGGCAATGCTATTTTTTTCTTTTTGCTATAAGTGCCAATATAACAAAGCTCATAGTAGTCCAACGACAACAGTTTTTAAACCATCATGTTTTAAAACAAATACATTTTATTAACTGTAAACCAGGATATTGCAAGTGCTAGGAAAAATCCCTCTATCCTTCTGGTGTTTCTATAATTCATGATGTTTAGCAAGATTTTTTACACATCTTCCACACACAAATCATAGCTGTATCCTCACCTTTCTTAATTAGGGAATATTTTATTGTAGTGGACCCAACCTGAAGCACCTCAAAGCCTTTCTGAATCTAAAACTATAATCTATATTAAAACTGACATGGTGTTTTACGTGTTTTTAAATCTGCCAATAGTACATTCATGGTGTATTGACAGAAATATTAGTATTTTAAAATGAATAATGAGTTGCATCAACTATCTTCTGCACTCTGTTCCTTTGTTGAAGAGTTTCTCGTGCATTGACATGTGAAGCAACAGCACTCTTGCACTTTTTTTTTGTTGGTTAAATGTGCTTTCAGGGTGTCCTGCATCGCTGTTATGCCCATGACACCAACTGCATGATTGCTTAGCTGCCACCAGAGTGAATGTGCCCTAATTTCCTAAGCAAAACCAAATTAAAAACAGAAACTTTTTCAGTGGTGTGGGATAATTTGTGATTGTTGTTGATTAGTTGGTAAATTGCATTGAAATTGTTAAACGTCATCTCATTAACTTAGACAAAGACAGATTTTTTTTTTTAATCAGACCATCATATTATTTTGAGCTGGCTGATTGAATATTTTTCAACAAAGAAACATATGTTAAGAATGAGATAAGATATTCCAAATTAGGCTTTTATTTTTTCATATCTATTCTGGCCATTTTAAAGCAAGATGTGAATACATGGAGTATAGAAAAATGTACAAACAGCTAAGTTTGATGTTACTAAAATCCTACTGAATTGCTACTTACTCAAAGTTAGACGCCAGCGTTTGTTTTTACTTTTAGCTATGCAGAAATCATAAAAAATAAACACAGCTCGGGTAGCAAATGAAACAATTTAATCACAAAAGAGCTGAATCAAACAGTGATAGAGTCGACAATCATCTTCAGAAAATCAATTGGTAAGAATTAATTAAGTGCAATATTTGTATTGTTTGGGTTGATTGGTTTCTGTGCATGTTTGCCACTTGTTAATGGCTTGTTAGGCATCAACTAGTTAGTCGAAAAGCCAATACAGAGGCTGAACATCGCTGTCGCAAGACAATTGCTTTCCACATTTGGTTATGTTAAAAAATGTATTCTCAGTTTCATTTACGTATAGGTTAACTATAAAAGAAAATCTATGATATCCCAAAAAGATGACATGTTTAAGATAATTTTATAAATTCAGAGTGGTCAGTCCAAAGAAGTCAGAGAGGTACTCAATTGTTATTTAGGACAGGACAACAGTGTTCCCTTGTTCCTGAGTGGTGGAGGTAAGGCCACCATTCAGAAGGTCATCCATTGCAAATGCATCCAACCTTTATGCAGAGTGACCAAATGCAGCTAGGTTGAATTTTGGAGCTGCAACACAAAAAAATTATTTAAAGAAACGTAGCTGCAATCCAACTTCACAGGAAACATTGACAAGCGTTTGTTTTTTGAGGCTTGAAAATACCCACCTCTACAGGAAATTGATAGAAAATCATCTTCTTTGTTTTAATTCATGGTTAACTTTAACTTCTGGACATTCTGTCATAGTTCTGTCTAACCTCGTCGCATTACTCATTTGCTTGTTTGTTCATTTTCTATTTATATTCTTAGGTGTCTGCACAATGCTTATGCTAAAATAAAACTGGTTCAGTTTTATTCTGAACCAGGCAGACATTAGTAAATGCAGTGAAAATGTTTGCCGGTTCATATTTCATTATTGTGCAACTTAAAAAATATTTTGTTGGTCCAAACCTGACAGAGATAACAAACCCATTAAAATTTGTTATATGAAATTTATAACATACAATGCATTTGTGATCAAATTTACAAGTTTAGGTTTATTTACAGCTCTCCACTGTTGCTGCTACTCAAACCATATAAAGTAGATTTTAGCCTGAGGGGAGAAGTGTAACGACATCTTAAAACCGCATCACCTTTTGACACTTTTCTTCAGGTGAGGTCTTGGAGCTGAAGAAAAAAAAAAACAAGAAAGATGTAAAGCGGTAAGCTTACCTGATCTCTGCTTTCCCTGCTTAAGGCTGACAGCTTAAAGTCAGCGTCTGAATCAATGACTGTTGCATTGAACAGAACAATTGATTTTTTTTTTTTTTACCAAAAAGTGAAGCGATACATTCTTGGAGGATTTTTATCCAAGGCTACACTATTAAGATGTGATATTTTTATTCACTTTAATAAGATATGGTTGTAATAATCCCAAAGTGAAATTAAATGTTCTTGTAACATAGACAAGTCTCTTCAAAGACTCATTTTATGCGTAAAGCACTTTGAACTGCCTTGTTGCTGAAACATGCAATACAAATAAATTTGATTGATTGAGTATAGGTAATTAAAGCTGTATTGAGGAAATATCTTCTGTGGAAGTTTGTTTCACAGTGGATCACCAATTTGTGTCTCCAGTCCAGTCTGGAGTGTAGGTTAACCCTAAGGCTGTATTCACACCAGGAAAGTTCTTTAGTTTGCTTGTTTGTTCTCACATTGTGCTTCTTTGCGACTGAACTATACTTTGTAAACATAGCTAGGTGTTTGACGATCGATGTTCCAATGGAAGCACAGACCAAACAAATATGGAAGTCCTGCTTATGCTGTTATTACAATTACAGTATCAGCTTGAATATCAAAAGCAGCTCATTCAATGCAGGTATCATGGTGTGAGTTTTCTAAAGTTGAATAATATGCAAAGCTCTCCCTGCCTTGTTCCACAACATGCTATCAGCAGGATTTGCTAAGCAGAAGACGGTGGGTCAGGTTATGATTCTCTCCAGAATTTTTACAATGTGTGATGTTAGAGCAATTGAAGTATAGTTATAGGGAACTCATGGATGAACAGCCTTAGGTATCGAAACAAGGCGAGATGTTTTAGATAGCACCAGAAACCTTCCCCCTGGGTCACGGTAAGGTTAAAGACGAGCTGTGGAATCCCACGTAGCTGATCCACACAGGCCTTCGGGCCTTTAGGGCTGACATTGTGTGGACCTGCAGCCTCATTCCAGTTCAGTCTCTCCAGCTGCTTCTTCAACCGACTTCTAGAGACCTGACAATTTCTAGAGAAAAAACATTTTTTAATCGTCTAACATCCTTTGATTATGAGATAAGCAATTAGATTAGACAAAATTTACTCTTGAAAAATGCTATGCCAGAGGGCTGAAGTTGTTGCATTTGGTAATTAAAACTCTGGTTTGTCATTAAAGAAGCTGCTGTATGATGTTCCGTATTCATCCTTCATTTTAGTGCAGACAGGTTTATAAAGCTTTTTAAAAGTTATGCAGGACTGTGAGAATGCATTCTTACAGATTCTCTTTTCCTTTTAATCCATACTTGAATGCTTTAGATCATCATCGACATAATCTCATTACCAGGTAAAGAAAACCAAATAAAATATGTTAAGCAGTTTTCAAATTTTGGTTTTATTTTGTAAAAGAAAAAGTCTTCAAAAACAACCTGTTCCGATGTGAAAATGTAATTTCCCCTCAACCTAAAAACACACCCACCAGCAAAAACTGCCATCAAGCACTGATGATATCTGCCAATGACATTTTACACCACCATAGAGAAATCTTGGTCCATTTTTTATGCACTTGCTTCTACAAACAAACAAGAGGCCTCAACAAACTAAAGTACTTTTGACACTAATTAAATTAAACGAGTTTATGCTATTTTTCACATTGGGCTAGGCTGATTTAGATAGCTTTTTGCTCCTAATAAATTAAATCCTTATACAACTGTGTATTCTAACACAGCACTTAGAATAATGTTAGTTTCCACATAATCTGACAAGACAAAGAACATCAGAAGCTTAAAATAGTATGACTTTTCAGTTATTTCTGTTCTGTTTTAGATATAAATATTTAAAGACTAAATGTACTTAGTTACCACTTCCCTAAACTTCTGCATTCTACAAATGTCTGAGTTTACACTGAAAGAAAATGTGTGCTTAGGTGTGAGAGGTGTCTTCACCACCACCCTTCCCCCGATCTTTTTGCCACATCGATATCTCCTCCATCCTTTTTCAAAACTCCCACAAGACGTCACCCTTCCCCTGGCCTGATCTCCTCAGGTCCTGCTTGTTCAGGGGTCAACGTGGGTCAGGAGCTCATGACTCCCTCATACAAGCTCGCTCCTCTTTTTTGCTGACCTCACGCCTTCATCCATGTTTCTCTTTTCCCCTTCATCTCTTTCTCTTCAGTTTAAACACTCACCATTTCTTGCCTCATTATTTCACAGACTTTCCCCTTACTTTCTCTGTTCCAGTGCTTGAACTGCTCCGCTGGCTTAAGCTGCTCTTGGTTGGCATATTGATTGGGGTTTCTATTCGCCTCCACTAACATCCCATAAACTCCCCCCAGTCTTTTTTGTTCCCCAGTGTACTGTAATGCTCAAACGTCTTTGATCCATGTGTTTGCATCTGTCTGTCTGCTGCTTTCCTAAATGTCTCCATTTGCTCTGAGCTCTACCTCCATGCAGCGCTCAGTTTCTTTCCAGCTCTCGGGCTGCAACACAGATATACACACACATGAAACATAGATATCATATTATACACACTGACAGGTTGATGTGAAAAACTGATATGTAAAAAATAAGACAGCAGTCTGACTGCGGTCTTGTTCACTCCTGTCTGGTCCGCTCGTCCTTTTCCATTGCTGTGTGTTTGCACTTTGCACGCATCACATAAATCCACAAGTTTCTGTGATATGAAAGTGTTACAGTACCTTGCAAAACTATTTGAACTTTCATACATTTTAATGCTTTACTTACACGTCCAGTGGACCCTGCCTATTTACGCTTCAGTGTTTGCAGATTTGCTTATTTGGGGATTTTTTCTGTGGAACGTAGCTCCTAATTATTTACAGAAGCTTTGCCTATTCAGGGTTTTCTTTTTTTTTGTAGAGAATATGTAAAATATTCAAAAGAAAATGCAGCTTGGGAACCTGAGATACCTTGGTGCAATGCCACTTGACACAATATTGGCTATGTTTGCAAAAATAATCTGCCTGTTTATGGTCACTCTTCTCCTAGAAGTTTATCTCCATCCCCAATTCAAGTTTTTTCCTGGCTCTATCTATCAGATTTCCTTTTCTTATTACCCTAAATTTTCCTCCATCTATATTCCAGTTTGCCTTTCCCTGCTGAAAAAAATCAGCATCCCCACAGAATATTGCTGCCACCACCATGTTTCACAGTAGGGATGTTGTGTTCAGGATAGCATGGAAAATTAGTCCTCTGCCACAAAAAGCATTTTACAACAGGCAAAAAAATTCAATTTTGGTCTCATCTGACCAGGGCACTTTACTCCATGTTTGCTGTGTTGTTTTTTCTTACACATTGACTTTATTCCTGCCACTCTCCCACTAATGCTGGATTTGTTGCTTCTTGGATCAACAGTCTCTTTCAAAACCCAGTGATCTCCTGTCTCTTGATAGGTTTGTTCGGAACGTACTCAAGTAGTGCTCCACAACATGTTCAAATCTTAAGACTGTTGAATCCTACCCTCTGCAGCTTTCTCCCTAATATGCCATTTTGCTGTTGTAGCGTCTTTCTTCAGGCACTGTTTATAAGCCATTAATTGCACTGGATTTTATTAAGAATATTCGATTAAATGTGACTAAACACACATGCACGCCACATGATTCAGAATTTCCATCATTTCGAGGAGGGACTGCATGGGTTGGATACTTAGGGGGATTTACATTGAAACGGGTGGATACGCGTTACACATTACACATGCTCACAGATCAAATCCAAACACAGCCCATGGGAGTGGTTGTACTTTACTCCCGCGTAGCCGAAGGGAGAGGAGAGATGTGGTACGAAGGGAGAAAAAAAATTAGAAACTAAATTAGAAGAGCTGGTCAGGCGAGGAGGAGAGAGAGAGAGGAGTTGGAGAGGAAGAGGAGGACCAAGACAAACAGAGCCAGTGACCTGAGGAGGGAATGTCTGAGAACGTAAGGAGCGTGCATCAACAAAGAGGCTGCTGAGAGGGCAGAAATGCAAGGTACAAGAGTGAAAGCAGCTCACATTGAAAAGAATGGGAGAGCAACTCTTTCCCTGTCAAACAAGTTTGTTGCTGTGGGGTGCCTTTGTCCAGCTGCTGCCCTTTGACCCCTTTGTTATCTGAGCAAGTGTCTACTCTTGAAGCAGCTTTACCCCCCACTACATGTGACTGTCATTCCCGTCAAACCGCAAAGACAGTCACGGTTGTAGGATTTTTTTATTTTTTTTTAATTCACGAACAACTCCTCGATCTCTTGACTGGAGCATCCCACGTCTTCCCAGTCAGCCTCTGCTTATCGAAGAGTGTATATGTCTTGTGGGCTGTAGAAGAATACTTATACAATCCTGATATAACTCTGCCTCTTCTTATTCGTCTTTGCCAGTTCTGGATCTGATTGTCACCCCTGGAAACACGCAAACTGCACTGGTGATTTCCTTGATTAGTATCCCCCAGAAATACCCTTTAGCTGTAAAGAAAGTTAGACTAGAATAACTTGAATACTTACACATCACAGCCTCCTACAACCGTGACCTCCGCCCTCATCTTCTTCCAACTTCCCCATTCTCCCTCTCTCCTGCTCCCTGCAGCTTCTTCTCCCTGTTCTGCCTCTTTCATTGCCTCATCTCTCTTTCTCTCGCTGGTGTAAGTAAGCAGCTTAAACACCTACAGGGTGTGACATCGGGGCCCCACGCGCCTCCAAACGCAGTCAGAGCAGGCGGAAGGAAGGCAGCGCTGAAAAGGAGAGCATTTCATTCGTCTATTCTCTGTTCCCTGCTCTGCCTGGCACCGACGGTGCGAGCACGGTTAAGGCAAAGCCAAGGCTGTCCCCTCACATTAGCTGGGGCTGAGCCCGACAAGCCGTCACCCCCTCCACCGCCACCAATCCCCCCCGCAACACTGTCCTCCACTGCTCATCTTGACACCCCTCCTCTTTTCTCTCTCTCTTTCTCTCTCCCTCATTCTCCTTCCACCTCCTCTCTTCAGCTCAGCTTAGCTCTGCCATGGGCACCGGTCCCCAATCTCCAAGGTGATTATGACAAAAACGAACGACCCCCAAGAGACGGGGCCAGCAGAGATAAGAAAGAAGAGGATGGCAGAGGGAGCGAACGAGGAGGAGGAAGAGGAGGAAGGGATTGGAGATGGATGATGTAACGAAGAATTTTGGCTTTGCGTTATGATTTGGGTTGAGTATTTCAGGAACAGCAGTTTTCACTAAAGCGTGTCTGTATCCATCGACAGTATCAGTGTGGTACAAAAGAACTTACTATATTGAGAAATGTGCCGCAGGTTTCTGTTTTTTTTTTTTTTTTTCAAAAAAGAAAACTTTATCATAATTCAGAATGTGCATATTAAAAATGGCTTTAATTGAAACTGAATTCAATTCAATGAATTGATTCAGCCCGATAGATAGATAGATAGATAGATAGATAGATAGATAGATAGATAGATAGATAGATAGATAGATAGATAGATAGATAGATAGATAGATAGATAGATAGATCAGTCAATCGGATGAAGAAAGGAAAGGGACTAAAAACACAATGCCTTAGAGAAATGCATAAAAGAATGACTAAAACAATAGAAGGATGGAAGGATATATGAAATGCTTGACTGATGAAAACATATTATAAGGACTAATAGAAAAATATGGAATAAATCCATAAAGAAGAGAATAGAAGACATATATTGGAGCAACAAAAAATGTAAAGATCTGAGTGTGCAAGATCGACTGAACCATCTAGACAGAGAATTAAAGACGATTCGACAGATGTATGGATGAAGAGAGGGAGAAATGGATGGAACATGGAATGAAGACCAAGGGATGGAAAGATGTATGGACAGGGAAAAAATAAGGGAAACTAGGAAGGAAGAATGGGGAGAGGTGAACCATGGTAGGAAGGGAGCGTAGATAGACAGATAGATACATAGACAGACAGTTGTTGTGGTGTGGAATGGGGGTCGTGACCATGCAAGGTCAGCGGGGTCAAATCAAGCAGTGGGACAAAGCTGAAGAAGGCCATTAAAGAGGCACGCAGTCCTGATGGAGGAGACACTGAAAGGGGGATGCTGCTGTTAACCCCTTCCCCTGTCTGCCACGTAAAATGAGAGGAAGCAGAGCAAAAGGAAACGTAGTGGAGGAGAAAAGACGAGAGGTCATATTATTGTAGCATAGCAACCCAGGTTTCAGTGTGGGTTGAGGCGTGCAACAATATATATAATATTGCTGAGAGGTTAGACAGCTTAGAAGGACCTTTCAAGATGAATGTGGAAAGAGAGGTAGACTTCCTGCGCTTGAAGAGGGGGAAGGAAGGCAGGAGAAGATGGGGAGCGTGGGGGGTGAGTGGTGGAAAAAAATAGCCCAAACCTCCTGTCTTCATGCACTCCCCCTTCTTTTCTTTTCCCTTTTCTCTTCTTCTCTGATACTATGTTAGTTTGCCTATCTGGATCTCTTCCTCCCTCCTGCTCCCTCCGCTCTGTGCATCATTAAAACAAGCAGAGTAGTGTTCAGAGCGTGGGGCTGAACTGAGACGGTGACCTCCACAATAAGAAGATGTTCTTGCTTCGGGGAAGAGAAGGTCGTTTTGTACTCCTCCTCCTCCTCTCTCTCTGTTTCTCTATCTCTCTCTGTCTCTCAGTTTTTTCTCCTCCTGCTACTTCCAGTGGAGTAAATGAGATTTGGAGGGGATAGAAGAGTGCAGGAAGGGATCAAGAGGGTAGACATGCGGACGGAGAGAGATGGCAAGATGCAGATGGAGAGAGGGCAGCTTAATGTAGAATTCATAAAACAGAGAAGCTGAATATGATAAACAGCAAAGATCTGAATTCCCCTGAAGTAAAGAGAAACGGAGGGTTAGACTGAGGCAGCCAGGAGGTAAATCTACCAAAATAACTCTTCCTATTTTACTTTCTCTGCCCTTAACTATCTTAAAGACGCTCTTCTTTTGTATCCGCAAATACCGATGGATGCACAGAGGTCAGCAAGAAGTAATTCCTATCAAAGAACACCTCTGCAGCCATGTCCAGAGGCTCCTCCATATCGTATATAAATATATAAGGTAGATGTGAGGACCTGCAGATTTGGGGAGGACACAAAGTCCTGTGGGTGACACAAGGACAGGCAGTGGTGTGAACAGCTCCAGTCACCCCCCTCCACCTTCCCTTTCTGCACGTTGCCTTCACACAGGAACAGAATGTGTGGGCAGCGAGCACAAACACATTCTCTGTATCCTCCAGATGATTATACAGCCCTTAAATCCAATAACCTCCATTCATTCTGCTTTTCCTGGTGTCATTCTTCAATGCACCTTCATTCATTTGCACTTTCTTGGTGAAATTATATTATTCTCCTCCCTTCTTTCCCTTCCCTCGCACTCTTGAGCCTTTCCTTTCCTAGCTCCTACTTCGAGTGAACTTTGTTCCAGGACCCTTTATTTGGTCTCCTTCTCCTCGAGGGAGGGCTCTTTATAAAAAGCCTTGTCGTTCTTCAATACTGATTTGAGTATCACTGAGCTGCACCTTCACACATGTTGATGCCTCTCACCTTGTGCCAAATGCTCCTTTGTGAAGCCTTCCCCCATCCTCCGCCTGCACCTGGTAGAGATAGTGTTCATCCAGCCGGAGGCTTCTCTGTCTATACAAGCAGGCCTGGGATGGCACAAGCCGCACACAGCTGTTCTCCTTGCTAAATTGATAGTGGAGGGTTGTGGATGGGGCTTTGAAAATACCCTGTTTTATGTTTCATGACACTTGTACATTTCTTGTTTAATTCAGTCTTTAAAAATGCTCTGTTTGTGTGCAGCAAGACAAAGTTTCTTAAAAGTTTGTTAATGATCCTCCCACTGTTGTGGAGTTTTCACTAAAAAAGCATTTTTTATTTTTTTTTAACGTATTTTCTGTTCATTATACTTCTTTCAGCCCTGTTTCATTACTTAAAATTCAAATTTAAGCAAACACAGCAAATACAAGAGAATTCTTTAAAAAAAAAAGACAACAATCCAGTCTGACACCATCACCCCTCTCCCTCAAAGCAAGCACAATTCAGCCACAGCTGCAAATGATGTTTTAGTGAGAAATAAAACAAAGTTTTCTATGCTGATGATTTTCTGAAATGAGCATATGGTTGAATGTTTACATATTAGCTCCAAAAACATTCAGACACCCACTCAAATTATTCACTCAGCGAAATTTCCAAAATGTCTGTCAACTTACCAAGAGCCTTTTCAGTTCCTGTCCGTGAACATGACTGACTACAGCTGGTGACTCCTCGGTGCCAACATGCAAGAAAATTATTTGACAGCACTCACTGGATTGACCAACATAATGTGAAGTTACAACATTTTTGAGCCATTCTTTAACAAACATTTCAATATCAGTCGCTAACCAAGTGCTTGATGACTTAGCAGCCATTTTTTTGGGGAAAAGTGTTTTAATAGTCAGAAAAACTGAGGAACCTCCTTCGCAAAGGACTAAGATTAACACATATTTCTGGCAGCCTATTGACAAAACACACATTTTGCAGATAGACTAAACAATTCTGGCCTTGAGTGACCAAAGTCACTTCATTCACAATTTGATTAATGTATTTCATAATATATTGCTATTATTATTACATATTGCTGTATGTAAATTTGACCTGTTTGTCTTGGAAGTACCATGAACTGACATTTGATGGGGACTATAGTGCTACAAAATGGACTAAATGCCAATATGAAGTCACTATTTTGGATTTTACCTTTCAAATGTAACTTTATGGCCTTTGGTTACATCAGGCCAAAGGCAAAGCTCTTTTTTAATCAAGTTTGTTTTATGTGAAACACATAAAGGTACTAAAAATGTATTCTGCTTTTTTATGACAGCCAATAGGCCAGCAATAACTTAAAACTAAAATACATGATATAAAAACTCATTTATTGAATAATGTTAATTTGTTAATATTTCTGCAATAATTGAACCTAATGAGAATTATCAAGCACATAAATGTTTTTAAAGATATGTTTTTTTGTCAGTAGTACTGTCCCTTATTGTGAGCACTTCCTCAGACACTTATTAAATGTAACGTTTCCAGTCATACTCACCACTCAAACCACTTTACACTGGAGACACATTCACGTCTATGTACTCTCAAACATACACATACATTCATACACAGAATGTAGAACCATGGGTAACTTGGCGCTAAGTGCCTTGCCTAAGGGCATATTGATACATAGTAAAGGAGGAAGTCAGAATCAAACCAGCACCTTTACAATTACTCACTACCTGCCAAGCCTCCCTCACCCAAAAAAGTAAATTTACGCATTTCAAAAAGCAGGAGGAAATGGGAAATGGCTCTAGGATAACAAGTGTAAATCACGTAATTGTTCTTGCTCCAGAAAAGTGTTGGTAAATGTCGAACTAGAATTGTCCAGTATAGGCCCACACCGCACCCACATGTTGCTCCTGAGCTTAAACACCATACACACGCAGGCCAAAAGCACTCTAATACAAAAATCCAGTTGTTTTTTTTCCTCACCCTGGTAGTCAGTGTGGATTTCTACAATGAGTGTTCCTGGGGGAAAATACATGTGTAAGTGGTCTAATGTTGCCTAAACCCATCCTTGAGCTGGCAGAGTGGGAGAGCGCGACAGTCAGGGAGGAGTGGCATGGAGGAGGAGGCACTAGGGTCGTGCTTTTCGTGTCAGGCGGATTGGAAAGCCTTGTTGGCACAAGGGACCACAGCTTTGAGTAAAGCAGCTTGTTTCAGGAAGGGATTGTGTTTGCAGACCCTGCTTGGAAGTGGGTTTGTGTGTGTATGAGTGAGAGAGGGGCATTGCAGCCCGGCAGCCGTAATCCACATGGCCTGACACTCTCTGTTATCTGCCCCTCGGCTGCCAACAACCCGGCCTAATAGAGGCAGAGCTCAACCCCCTGCTGTGTTAGTCTACCCATCACCGTCTCTCCCCCCCACACACACACACACAGTAAACACTCACACGCACCAGAGACACACATAGTACATGTTCTAAAGTGCCACCCGGTTTCTTCCCCATAAATGTTTCCCACTTCCTCAAACCTCCAACGATTCCTGGTTACAGCCCATATATTCTTATTTCCCAAGAAACAAGCCTGTCCACAGTTCCTCATTACTGAACACATTAACACACCAAGTTCACTGTATGCACTGACTCTGAGACACAAACCAACTCCTACAACTAAAGCTGTTATAACTCCGCTTTAGCCTTCAGAAGTAAATTAAAAGTTTGCACAGTCTGAAAAAAACTATTAATTATGAGCTGTGATGAATTATGTGATCTCAACTCTGTTAACACCTAAACACTAGTAACATTACGTTTGTTCAATTGATTAATGTGGCAATTTATACCACAACTTTTACACAGCCAAATTTAAACATTTTTTAAACTAATTTATATGTGGTTGGTACAACAATTTTCGCAATTCCTTCGTAAATATTTTGATGTGAAACTGTGTCCGAATTTTGATTTTTATAGTAAGATTTCAGAATTGTGTTTTCATTGAACTGTTTTCAAGGCGGCTACAATTTTCTTATCAGCTCTTGTCACTCATTATAAGCAGGTTTTCCAGAATATTTTCTCTGAGTACACAACACATTGAATCTTAAAGAAGATTGGCTACAGCAGCAGACAGACACATGGATGGCGCCATGTTGTTTATGCTGCAATGCATTCTGGGTAAATGAGGTATGGTTTGTCCGTTTTCCCTAGCTTTGTCCAGTCAAAACAGCAATGAGTAACTTAATTAAATCGACGGGAATGTAGAAATCACAAGCAGTAATGAAGATGAGGAGGAAAAAAGGAGGAAGCGGAGAGAGTTGGGCGAAGAATCTGATGTTTTGCTGCTGTTGCCACTTTCAGCTTCGTGAATAAAACAATGAACGACACGTACCTCTGGTTGGACCTTTTGAGCTGGTAAGTAGTTCTGTAGGTCTGTGACCGGGTCCGGTGCGGTCTTCAATCTGGTGTCGGGACCGTTTCACATTCACTACCAGCAGCAGTAGATATCGTTTCTTTATCGTTCCAGCGCTGCCTGTCTGGTATTTCTCCAAGCGTCTTCACTCACTAGCACAGGTAGCGGGATTTGGCGCCTTGAGAATAAAAACTGTCGTGCAGAGCGTTTGGTTTTAGCTTGCGAAGGCTCTCATCAGTTTCGCTTGTACTAATGATTGAGTCTTCGGGACAGAAATGTTGAGAGAAAATGTAGATTCTGCGGAAGTTGTGTTGGGCTCTTTCCCATTTTTTTTTTATGTGGGAAAACTTCCCTCTTTTATTTTTTATTTTTAAATCACAACCAACAGCGACACATTATCAGTGTGGCATTATCTAAATTTACACCAGTGAAAAGCTATAATAATAATAAAACAACTGAGGTAAAGTTAACCTTCCTGTATTTACTCTGTAGATTCCAGTAAAAAATGGACCAATTTTTTTTCATGCTTTCAAAAAATGAAAGCATGAAAAAATGGCGACCTCCAAAATATACATTTTTTGAAGTAAATGTGAGTTTTCACAAACAGCAATTTTCTATAGTTAATAGGAAAAGTAACATAATTAGGCCAATATGTTCAACTTATTGTGAATCCCTTTAATAGCTAGAATTAGTACTACAAAATTAGCTTTACAAAATCACACAATAAGGAATATAAAAATCCTGTCTGGCTCACTGAGTCTCAATTTCAACTGCGATGTGTAAAAAATAGGGTAAGAATTAAGCAACATCAAAGTGGTTAATTCCACAGAGGGTCCATTCGGCATTTTATCAGAGGTTCAGGCTAGTGGTGGGGATGTAATGGTGTGGGACATAGTGTCTTGGCACTCTTTGGACCTCTTAGCAGCAACTGTGTATCGTTAAAATGCCACAGCCTCAATAAGAATTATTACTGACCTTGTCTTTGTCTTTATGACCACAGTGTACCCCTTTTCTGATGACTACTTCCAGCAGGATAATGCATGGCGTCACATTGCTCAAATCATCTCTAACTGGTTTCTTGAACATGAGAGTAAATTCAATATACTCCATATGGGTTGTGGTGAAACAGGATATTTTCTTCACAGACAGATGAAGAATTAAGGCAGTTCAGAATAGGACCTAGTACTATCAATGTGTGTAACCAAGAAAGAAAGTGATTATAGAGTGTATGTGAAAGAAGTGCTGTAGTTAAGTGAAAGAGTTTGATCTGTTTACCTCCACCATTAGAAATGTGATCATTTAGGTTCATGTTGACTGTAACTCTCTGAGAAGAGCCTCATATCAAACAATAACAACAGGAAGTGTAAAAGTGACACAGGACTCGCTTACGTATGTGCCAAATCCCCAAACATAGAAACATACAGTGAAAAAAAAAAAAATCCTTCTCCCGTTCAAAGGAACGGGTCAGGCCAAAGTGGAATTACCCCAGAACTTCTGGCAAATATTTAAAATAAAACTGGCTTGTGTGTTGCACATCACATGGCCTAAGAGGTGTTTTCCAGCCACTGTCATTGTAAGAGTAAGGCTTTTTTTCCTATTGAAAGTGTTTTCCAATTACTGCCACAAGAGGGGGCAAGTTACAGTAAAGAACCGGTCATTAAGGAGTCCTATGGCAACAGATGCAGAAATTGGAAAAGACATTCAAGATTCAGTTGCTATTATTATTATTATTATTATTATTATTATTATTGCTGCTGTTGTGTCATATTCTGGTCTGATATGAGAGCTTATCTGAGATGAAATGATATATCCCAGTCTACGCATGGTGTGTGGGTTTACGTTGTCTCATTTCCTGACTCTAAGAGAAAGTGTGTGTGTGTGTATGTGTGTTTGTGTTCGGGGGTGAGATCGAGAGAGACAGGGAGAAAGGAAGAGAGAGATAGACATGCACAGAGGAGGAGAGAGAGGAGGAGGGAGAGGAGGGGGAGGCTCCTGATACCAAGACACGGAAAAGCAGGGGAGGGAAAGAGCGAAAGAACAAGGGGCTGGTGGAGGAAGAGGAGAGGGGAGTTGGAGAAATCGGGGAATAACACTTAACAAAAAGCGCACAGAGAAGAGGAGGGACGGCACCCGGCGCGTTGGACATCCCCAGCTTTCTTCCCTCAGGCTGTCAGAGCAGATTGGACTCCGAAGGACCGACACGGCGGCCACCCCAGACCCCATGGGGTAACAGGTATGTCTATCTTCCTACCTATAGCCGCCACCGGGAGCCACGCTGCCCATCAACGGGGCATCATCGGGAGTGGAGATTTAATCCAGACACCGTGGGGTTCCCCCCCCACCCCAGTCATGTCAACAATTAGTTTTCTGCCTCACGGAGCCGCCGCGTCTACAGCTGATATAGTTGCTGCTGCTGCCGCTGCGCACAGGTTGGAGACATGACACATTACAACTCTTGGCTACTCTTACAAAGGCCTATCTGGATTTATTTTATTTTTTATTCCACATTGCCATTAGAATCATGTTAATTCAGAGCTTGAGTGAATATTTCGACAGTAACGCAGACGGGTTATCGAGCAGGCGGCAGTCTTAAAGTACGTTCCTGTTCCTGTACCTGTTCCATACGTGACAGCCAGCTGCCTTACTGCGCGTGTTGATATTTTGGAGAAGCTGTCAAGCTTTTTGCCTGGATTGTTTCAAATTATAGATCGCAGACTACTTTAGCCCACACATTTAGTGAACTGATTTAAAATAACAAACTGTTTAAAATTAAAATTCTATTTGAATGTGCAAATGTGAGTTTATAAATCATCAATCATCTTTTTGAGACACGTTCATGTTTACTGTCGTAGGAAGCTGTTTGTGTTTGATAGAATCAGTGGGGGGATCTTTGCAAACTTTTGATTTCCACATTTGCTGAGAAAGGGGTTGGGAGACAAACTTGTCGTGCACACATGATCGTGATCGTACCGCAGAAGAAAACGGGGGATGCTCTACAGACGCCTGGAGGGGATTCAGAATGAAAGCGCTTTGCGTCTGAAAGACAGAGGGGGGGTTGAACCCTCCTCCCTTTTCACCGCGATTAACCCCAGAAAGGGGGATTTCTCCAGCTGGGTTTTTTTTTCTTTTTCTATTTTGCTGCGTCAACGACAAGCCCCTTAGACTTATCAGACAAGACACAAATATGAAGGGAGGCTTTTTTTTATGTTGAATATATAGAGATGTCGCGCGATTTATTTTTATTCATATGTAGAAATATTTGAGTAGGATCATCATCTGATCCTAGATGAGAGTTGAATAGCACCCGCGTCAAGTGTTTTTTTTTTTTTTTTTTTTTTTTTTTTTGAAAACCTTTCCGGCCAAAGCTTGTCCTGTCTAACCCGGCCATTCCCTCTTCCTCCTTTTTTTTCCT
>NW_015112672.1:327637-360357 GCF_001443285.1 Poecilia latipinna | reverse complement strand
ACCCCCCGGGTAAAGTTTTTTTTTTTTTTTTTTTTTTTCTGAAAACGTCTCCTGCCAACGTCTGTCCTATCTAACCGGTCAGTTCCGTCTTCCTCCATTTTCTACCATGTGACAGCGGGGGAACAACCCCACTTCGTTTGAAAAGCTGTGCATATGGACGTCAGAGTGCGCCTGGCTGTCATGCACTGACTTAACCACAGTCAGGTGGATGCTCACCATAATGTATAAGGAGGTGACAGATTAATCGCAGCAGGGCTGCCAAGTTTTGAACAGAGCTGGGAGTAACTATGAAAAAGTTTTCATTAAGCAATATCTCTTATTATTTTTTAAAACTATTTGCTTGACATATGGATGAAATCAATCAAACTCAACATGTGGTTGTTATATGTGTATTGGCCTATTTGTAGAAACTGGTATTCAATCATTATTAAATACCCTGTCTTAAAAGCAAGCTTTCACCCACTCACACACCTCTAGTAGCATCACAAAGGACATAAGGAAAGTGATGAGGGCTATTTTCAGTTTGTTTATTTAATTTTTTCTTACTTTTTAGATCAAAGTCCCCTACAAAGGATTTATGAATTTGCTAGAACTGCAGTAAAAATATTTGCTTTCTGTGTGTTTTACAAAATTGCAGAACTAGCAGTGTTTATCTTTAGCCCATTTTTAGGGCTATGTTTTTGTGAAAGCTCACTATGGAAGTATATGCTTTATTACTAAGCTTTGTTTTGTTTTGTTTTTCTCAGTAACTTTGCTTTATTAAACGTGATCCTAAAAAGAAATCTAGAGATGGCTACATTTTTTGCGCTTGTGATAATCATGTGGAATCAACAATCTCCTTCTCTTCAGGATTTATCAAACAAGTCATTACCTTAAGCATCAGAGGAGTGAAGTACCGGGAAGATTTTATCTTTTTTTTTTTTTTAATTTATGCCAGCTATGGACAAAACGTCTCTGGTCTCTTCTCTTTGGAAAGTTTCGATTCTTGTCATATCTTACACGCAACAGGGCCTACTGTTTTCAAACATACCGAAAGAAACATAAAGCTACTTTAAAAACTTGTTGTACACCTTGTTAATCCACAGATTAATATAGCCCTGACAAAACATGCTTTATTAATTGGGAGTTTTACAACCCAAAATTTAGGGTCCTTCTGTTTCTTGCAAAAGGCAACTTTCCTTGATTGTCCATTGTGTTAAATTGAGCTTTTTGCTCTTCGATTGCACACCTTCTGATAAAAAAGATGGTTTGTAGATGGGGAGACCTACCTGTTACAAAAAGATATAGCCACTGTGTTCAGAGTGAGCATTCAGAGAAGGCACTGTGTGGAAAATAAAGGAAAAGCTCGATTCTCACTCTAGAAGAGTGAGAATTGGAAACCACACATGTGGTGCCACCTTTTTTTTTTTTTTTTTTAACTAAACTCTTTAAATTATATCTTTATGGAACTTAATGCATGTACGGATATTGAACACAGTGTATATTTGAGCTTAAAACTCTGAGACGTTTTTATCTCCCCTGTGCTGTAAATAGATTTCCAGTTATTCTGGAGCGTTTGTACGGTCCCACTGAGCTGTTTTTTTCTGCCGCGGTTTAACGTGCACTCTTTTGGCAGCCGCAACTAGTGTACAGCTGTAAGATATAGGCCTTTTCCTTTTGTTGGACAGTTGCTAACTAGATCTCCGGGATTAGGAGACCATCAAGCCATTTTTCCAAATTGTCTTAGCCCTCTGTGGATTTGTCTGGTTGTTTTGTCCTTCCAACTACTGAGTTAAGGGTTGGCACTTGATATGATAAACCCTCCAAAGTCCTTTATGCTGTTATTCAATTACCATCGGCTTGTTTCCCTGTGCATGCCCCTTTGAGAGTGTGTGTGTGCGTGTGTGTCGTCATGAGCAGGATAAAGCTCAATTATCTGCTTTTAATGCTTAGAATCCAAATAGCATTAGAACAACTAAACTCTCATGGCACGCTGTCAACTTAAAGACCTAACATCTTTCAGAGTGCTTTGTTTCTTTGGCTCCGTCCTCCTTCTCCCCCCATCCACTCCCTTGCTGCTCCTTGGAGGTTGCTCTCCCAGGTGGGGTCATGTAGTGCTGTCTTTTTAGAGGAGAACAGTGGTGTATGTGTGTGCATCTGCGTCTGCACCTCCATCTGTGTGTTCCACATAGAAAAAAAAAAAAAAATGCAACACAGACCAAGACAACAGCTTCAAGGATGAGTGGAGGAGGAGTGTAGGCGAGATCGGCCAAAAGATGGGGAAAAAAAAAATATTAGCTGCACGTGTGCTCGTGGGATTGCAGAGCAGGAATGGAAGCGTTCTGCTCTTGTCTTATCCGTCATGAATGGATTTTTGAAGTTGATTAAGCGATGTTCACCGGTTAAAATCTCTCTGATCTCTTTTTGTGTCGCCAAAGCCAAAGTTGCATGCTGTGTTTCTTGAAAGCGTCGGGAAGTAGATGCGCTGGACTTCATCCGTTGACGTTATGGAGTTTGTGGGAAGCAGCGGTAGTGTGGTGACGGTGAAGTAAAGGCGCTGAGGAAATGAGAAGTAGGGGCTTGGTTTCAGTGGTGGACAGGCTTGAAGCTCGACACCTGTCTCTCACTGTGTGAGTGTGTGAGCTTTGTTGATGTGTAGGTGGTGCTCAGTGATCCCATGCAGGTTGTAAGCTGAACTGTGTGGTTGCAGGTTAGTCGGCTTTAGCCTTCAGCCACGCAAACCCAGGGGTTGCAGCGCCCCCGGTGCACGCTTGTGTCTCAGTCCAACAAACTCAGTGCCTTGCAAAAGCATTCGTACCACATAGATGTGCAGTGGAAAGAAAATCATTTAGTTTTCGGCAGTTTCCACAAGTTGAAATCTAATGCGTGTTTTGTGCATTTGTATTCACCTCCCTGATATGCCAAGATAAAATACGATTCAACCAACTAGTAAATTTAGGCTACCAAATGTTTAATTTAATCTCACTTCATAGGTTGGGCCTTTTTTTTTTTTGAAGAACTGAAAGAAGAAAACCATTGTTCTATGAAGAAACACGATTCACTGATAGTCACAAGTAAGTTAGGGAAAGCACGGAAACTATTTGGAAGAAGTTCAGATAAACAAAAATTCAACTTTTTTGCGATGGTTCTCTGAATACACCCTATTTATGGTGAAGTATGGTGGTGGCTGTATCATACTGTGGGAGTGCTTGCCCTTACTAGGGACAGGGAAGCTGGTCATAGATGAACGTGCTTAATACAGAGCAACACTGGAGGAAAACTTGTTTAAGTACAACAGCAGTAAACATATAGCTAGAGCTTCAAGAAAAGGCTTAGAATGAAGCATATTGCGCTAGAATGGCCTAGTCAAAGTCTATTCCCAATAATTATTGCTGCTAAAGCAATAAATGTTGGCTCCTCAAAGTATTCACTCGGTGGTTCTGAATACAGATTTTTACTTGTCCCCAAGAAAGAAAATCAAGTACTTACTATTTTCTTTTTTTTTTTTTTAATCAAAGTTCTGCATTATACAATGGTTCATCACACAGAATATCCCAAGAAAACAAACTAAGGTTTGAGGTGTATTAACTTTTTTAAGTCACTTTATCTAGTCTGCAAAATAATACAAAAAAGACAAAAGCACTACAAAGTCCCCCTCTTTTTTTTCCCAATAAACAACCTGTGTTCACCTCTGTGTTTCTGTCGGCTCTCTCATCTGGATCGCCCCTCAGGGCTCACTTGTTAATGAGAACACCTGTTTGGCTAACACTCTGCAAAATGAACCATTTACACTCATCTTACAAGACACACCGCCTCTCTCTGGAGCTTTCTAACAACTCCGTCTCTCCGCTGCGTTCCAGGTATTTGTTTCGCGATACATGTTTAACCCCCGGGTCTAAACGTTGTCCATCCCCCACCCACCCAATAACACCCCAGGCTTAACTGCTGCTATAGCTCATTGTGCAGCGCTGAATACAGGTGTTTCTAATCGCCATGGGGTTACATGGGTGATGTGGGGGATGTGTGTGCGTGTGTGTGTGTATTCACCTATCTGACATGCTCATCCTCCCCCCCAGCAGAGAGAGCAGGTGAGTCTTTAAGCCACCCCCGCCCCTTCCTCTGCAGACCGCATCTGCAGACACTCTCCACCACCCGCTTCCCTTGAATGAATATTTCATAGCGTTTTGTGTATGTGTGTGTTTTTATCCCCGTACTCATCTATACAAAATAATGAGAGTGACAATAATAATCCTGCTCTTCTGTTCCTTTCTTGTTTTGTCGTCACGTTTTGCATTAAAATGTGATTTTCAGCTGCATTTTTTTTTTATTCTCAAATTCCACACTCAAACGTGATTTTGCTGCTGATAAAAATCAAAAGTAAAAGAGAATAGTTGAAAAGGAATGTTTTTTTTTTTATTGTTGCTTTTCTTATCTTATTTGAGGAGTTGTTGATATTGCAAAACACCTTTTCGATTGCGCATTCCTCAGAAAACAGATGTGGGATTTAACTTTGTGTATTTTTCACAGGGTGTGTGTTTTTCGTTGTTCTTAAGGAATGTGGAGCAGGGATTTTTTATTTTTTTTCCCCAATTGCTATCCTATCTTCTTGTCATCATGCAAAGCTAATTGTCATCATGAGCCAATCAGAGATACTTTACAACTGTTTATTTATTTACTTTTTAAAACAAATCTGCATGATTCAAAGTGATGACAGCGGGGGATTTTTGCACATATTTTGTTGTAATGTGATCTATGTGTGCAGGTCATTTTAATCCTTCACTAGTTTTGCATTTTGGTCCTATCATAACTGAATTTTGAGGTAAACCTTGTAGTGAAGGTGCTTCAGTTCATATCTTTGTTTTCACAGTTAATTTAAAGTAGCTTTTAAAGTCTTTAAGTAAATACAGTTTCATTACTGGTGAACAGTATTTAACATAAAGAGGACATTCACTCTTATTTAGGCACCATTCAGACACACTACTGACTGGCCTTTGTAAAGCAACCAATCCAGGAGTGCCATTTATTTTCCTTGCCGCTGATTGGCTGTTCCCTGTGGAAATAAGAAAGACTGCAGGTGTTAATTTTTGTGTGCCAAGACAGTTTCCACTGGTATGGTATGTTTTGTTTTGAACTATTACAATGTGCATCTTTTGTTAGTATTTTTAGATGACGTCTGAATTATTTGCAGAATTTAGATATTGTTGTGTTGTCTAACCCTCACAAATGATTTATTAGTGTTAGCAAAAAGAAGAAGTAAGCCTTCCAAACATAAGCCCCTAGTTACTGTTTTTTCCCTGTTGTAGAGAAAAACAGTAAATATTTTTTGAATATCTTTCAAATATTCAAAAAATATTTGAAAGATCAGACTGATGTGCAAAACTATGATTCACACCGTTTTACGCATCAACTACTGATATCATCATTCTCCCGTACCGGGACTGTTTACTGCTGTTCAAAAGATTTGACTTCTTGAACAATTTAATCCTCTCAGACTCATTTTTTCTTTCTCCTGTATATTCATTTCCTTTCTACCTAATTTTAAAATGTTTTCCTGCCATTAAACTGTTGAAAATGTCTCTCTGTTTGACTCAGAGTTGGAGACATGCTAGTTAGAAGTCTTTTAATGCGATGTAATTATCTGACAGGAAAAGAGAAGTAAACCGGTGGGAAGGAGCTCTCTTTAAAAACCCCATCAGTAATGTGACGAGAGTCCTCAGCTTTTGCACTTTGCACAAATGTCACCTGCCTTTTAGCCAAATTAATATGAACCGCGAAGAAGTTGAGAGTTTGGGCTTCTTGGTTGAAGTGTGTGGTTTGCAGAGAGTACCAGGTTGTTAGTTATTTTCCTAGCGAACAAGTTTGTCTTTCATGCACGCAGTGGGAGCATTTGATGAGAAATTGAACGTCTTTGAGCAAATACATCTTTAGAAACAGTCAACTGGCCTCGGGCTCTGGCTGTTGAGAGATTTCCATATCAAAGCCCAGGTGAGGGAACGAGACTGGGGAGGCAGAGGGAGGCAGGAGAAGTAGGCAGGGGGTCTGGGGGTTGATGAAACAGACATCTACTCCAAAAAAGATCTCCATGCCTTGTTATTGTGTCGCTCCTTTGTGCAGCACAGTTTAGTCTGTGTGTGTCAGCGCTGTCTGTCTCAATCTAAACTCCCCGCTTTACAAAAACACACACGCGGCGCGAAGGGAACTCATACGCGCACCTTTACCCGAATCAAATACACCACAAATATCGCCTCTAGTCTGACCGCAGAGACTCCCAGTGTAGCAGAGGGGGGCTTTCTCCCTTTAACAGTGCGTAACATCTGACCTGCCAGCCTCTGCCAATATTTGGATCCCTGTTTAATAATGATACAGAAGCATAAAACCATTGTTTTTCCCTGGAACTAGTTCTCTTCTTTAGCCATAAGTATCAGAGCTGACCTCATGGAAATGATGGTGGCACACTAATTAACTGATAGAGTTTTTAAAGATGTGTGTGTCTGTGCGTGTGTGTGTGTGTGCTGAACATTAGTCCGCTTTGTAGAGTTTTGTAATCCAGCCATGGACTCAGGCTAGAGTGCTAAAGTGCTGCTAACAAGGCCTGTTTAACATTCTCTCCCCTGCTCAACATACAATTATTCCACTTCGCTGCCATTAACATGTACAGTAGGACTGGGCTTTTAATTGGCCTGATATGACTAATGCCAGATCAACTTGGATTTGCTAATTAGTTTTTTGCTTTAAAAGTGCCATCAGGACATGAAATATTCATTGATGTGAGGTGGAGTGAGGACTGTGGGTGGTATTAGTGGGATATTAGTGGTACGGGCAGGCTGCTCAAGCGTACCGGGAGAAGAGACTGAACTTACGTTGGCCTGTTGTGGTCGGTTATTCATACTTTGGGAGAGGTGTTAGTTTTTCGTCATGATTCGAGACACCCACACGCACAGAGAGACACACATTCATGCCGCTCACGCACACACCACCTCCCTCCTCGGCGTCACAAGGCCACCTTTTCTTTCCAGCCCCCACCCCATCTCTCCCTGTCTCTCCGTGTTTCCATTATTTTTGCCTTTTATTCTGGTTTTGCCTTCACCATTCACTTATTTTCTCTTCTTGCCTTTTCCTTCACCCTAACCCCTCCATTCGCTTTCATTTGCTTTTCTTTTTTAATTTTTCTCTACTTCGGCTTGGTATATCTCCTCCGCCTCCTTTTCTTTTTTCCCTTCTACTCCTTAATCTTCCACCTCTCCTTCTTCGCCACCCCCTCCTCCGCTCTAAGTGGGCCAGGTGCCTCCTGTGGCCTCCCCTACTCCATTTCTCATTTTACCCTTCCTCTACTCCTTTTTTTTCTCATTTTTACCTTCTCGCTGCTCCCTTTCTCATTTTTATCCTTCCCCTTGACCCTACGGCTCATATTTATACATCCTGTTAAAGCAGCGGCTAACAACCGATGCAACCCTCCCCTCGCCCCCCAAAAAAGAAAAGAAAATGTCTTGCTGATGCGGTCTGTTCAGTTCAGACATGTTACTTTGAGGAAGTTTATGGAGAGTAGGTTTCAATAGGTCTGTACCTGTGAATCTTAAGAAATTAGAATTAACAAAAAGTTTATTTATTAATAGAAAAGGAATGTTGTGGTGTGCACTATAAGCAGATTACTTGGTTGGGGCTCCTTTTGCAAGATTTATTGCATCAGTGCAGCACAACATGGAAGCAGTCAGCCTTTTAGGTAATGAGGTAGTAAAGATATCTGTGTTCATTTGATATAAACCCAAAGCAATTTCTAATAAAATTTTTTAACACGTTAAAAAGAAGAATAAAAAGGAACTCTATGTTGCGTTGATAGTTACCTTTAGCTCATATCTATTGTTGTCTGTCGTCTCCCTCTTGTGACACAAGTACCTTTACGCTCCTTAACATCTCTGTGATTTTCTTGAATAGGTTTTTCTTCACAACCCTCTCAAATCTGTGGTTCTCTATGTTGCTTATGCATCTATTTGAAACACTTTTTCCTTCCACTTAACTTTCCATGAATATATATGAATACAGCACAATTAGCTTTTGTGCCTTGCCCTCCTTGTGTATGGTGTCAGTGACTGTCCACCTGCCTCTTAAATCATTAAGTTTCCTTATGATTTGGTAGACCATAACAAGGTCTTTTACTGGTCTTGTGTACTTATTTAATTTTAAGAGAAACTGAATTACAGTTTTTTTTTATCAGCTGCAAGCTATAATGATCAGAACACAAAATCACCTTGAAACATTTTAGAATGACTCGTTCTGTAGTTAATCTATGTAATGTAGTAGTTTCACTCTTTAAAACTGAATAACTGAAATAAAACTTATTTTCAGTGATAATTGAGAGCTGGTTTCTAGGTGTTTGAGAAGCTTTTTTTTTAAGTGTAGTTCCTTCAAAAAAAAAAAAAACGAAAAAACAAAAACAGGAGATCCAAGTGTGAACAGAAGTGAGTAGGTTCACATCCCCTTTTCAATGGCAAGGGGCAAATTTCCCCAACGGTCCTGTGGCACTTCTCTTCAACTCTAAATGTGTACACACACACACACACACACACACCCACATGCACGAGTACACGCAGTCATTCACACACGCACATGAAAGAAGGTATCTTTATTACTGTCTTCTTGCTCTCCTTCTCCTCTGTATGTTTTCACAGGGAAGAGAGAGCATGCTTGTCACCTCTTGTCCTCTCTCCTTTCCGTTTTTCTCCCACCCAACTCTTCCTCTTTTCACTCATTGTCATTCTGCCTGCCTTTGTCTCTTACTGCCTCTTTCCTGTGCCCTCTACGTTTTACTTTCTCTTTTTCACCCTCCTGTTCCATCCTGTCTTCCATCTCAGGCTTGTGTTGATGTGTGCCCTGGTGTCTGTCACAAAAAGGCCAGTAGTAGATGATTGGTGGGGTTTTTTTTACAGGACAGCTGATGATGCCTCACAATGTGGGGATTGGAGGACTTCTTCAAAATCACGTTTCTTCATTGGGAGTTGTCTTTAGGGATGGGAAGTGTAACATTTTCTCTATGTGTACTTGTGTAGGTTTTTTTTTTGTGTGTGACTTGCAGGGGAGTGGGTGGAGCAGTAATTGCTCAAAAAGCCTGCAAGCCATGGCAGTCACTAATGCTAGTCAACAGGTGACAGTCAAACGTCAAAGCGCATTAAAATAAACGCTGCCAGAGTAAAAGGCAGATTGACAGATGTGGAAAATAGGTGGATAGGTGCTGAGGTGACAAAAAAAAAGAAGATCTTAAAAGAAACCCGTGGATCCAGGTGAGGCATTTGTCCGATCAGAGCTTGCTCTTTGTCAGTCACAGTCAGAAAAGTAGCCTGGAGCTGTCCGGCCAAGGCAGACATGCAAATGTGCTCTCCACAGTTAGTTTCAAGGAATTTGGCTTTAGCGCAAGATACTTTGCTATGTAGTCTCAACGCAGCTCTTTTCATGTACAGTATCTTTGTAAAAGTATTTATAATGTTTTTCTGTGTGTTGTCATGCAACAATCACAAATTTCAATATATTTTGAAATTTGGGATTTTATGTGAAAGCATAGAATTGAAAAGTGGAAAGAAAATTATAAATGGTTTTATTTTAATGCTTTGCCAAACTTAGAATATCAAAAGTAGTGCTAAGTTTTAATTGAATTGCTAATGCAAATCTTAGTGGTATGTCTGCACATCTAGAGACAAAACACTGCGATGCTAACATCTTGGTAGAAAGTTTTTGCACATTCTTCTTTGCTAAGTGAGATTGGATGGAAATGTCTGTAAGCAACATTTTTAAAGTCTCGCTACAGATTCAAAATTTGATTTACCCCTGTAGTTTGACAAGGATAATCTAAGAAACAAATATGTTTTGATCTAAAAGGTTTCCATCTATATCCTGCTGAAAACCTCCAGCAGGTTTTCTTGCAGGATTTCCCCATGGATGTTTAATTGCATTTTCCTACCAGCTCTAGCTAGTACCTGCTAAACAAAGGCGTTTCAAGAACATGATGCTGCTACCACCATGTGACACAACATCCTGCATGTAGTCCAAAAAAGCTCAGTTTTGATTCCATGTAAGCACAACACCTTCTTTCAAATATCTGCAGTGCCACTACATGGCTTATCGAAAACTGTAGACAGAACGTCTTATGACTCTCTTCATAAGACAGTGTCTTTCTTCTTGTCTCTGTTCCATATGATTTCTGGACTACATGACTAACAGTTGTCCTATCAGAGCATTGTCCCACCTGATCTCTTTAACTCTGGAGCTCCTCTAGAGTTGCCATGGACCCTTTTGTTGTCTGTCTTTACCCAACCTTTCAAGATGATAACTATGTTTTTTTAGGTTCGCAGTTTTACTTTGCTCTCTCTGTATTTGAATGCCTTCTGTAGACAAATGGTGTCACTAGATTTTGTTTTAGAGGCATCAGACTAATAGGGACTGAACACAAATGCACATCACACTGTTTAGATAAAAAAAACAGTCATGTAGTATTTTCTTTAAATTAACAGTTTTTGCATTACTTTATGTTGCTCTAACAATGTGCATTAAGTAGTAATGTACATTGTGTATTTAATAAGACAAAATGTGTTGGATTCCAAGAGGGGATACATATTTTTGCAAGACACTGTAGATTTAAAATATCTAGCAAAAAAATTGCAGGACTGGTCCCACGCAAAATAGCCAATCAGGGCACAGCACAGAGACAATAGAGACAAAGACCTTTAATGATTTTGCATCTTTGCTGATTGCCGCTGGGTTCCACTCAGCATATTAAGGACCGCGGACGGTTTGCTGAAACTGTTGAAGAGACCATACAAAGGCCAGACCTTCAGTATTGACTCTATGCATTGATGAGCACCTGAAGTAATGCACTGAGCAGCTTATTGAACTCCACCATGCCCGTGCCCTGTTCTCTAGATGTCCACTGAACTAGTCTTTCCATTTTGCGCTTGCTTCCCTTTTCTTCCACGTTCATCCCATTCCTTTCCTTCCATCCCATCCCATCTTCTTCCTCCCTCACCCTTCACTGTCTCTTTTCTGACTCCAAAATGCATTCCTCTCTATATTTAGATGCTCTTCTTCTCTCCCCTTGATTCCTCTTCCTTTATCTCACCTCCTTTTTTTCCCCTTTCTGCTGTCGTTGAAGGACAGATACGCAGACGCGCTCCAAGATTTATCAGTGTTGCATTGTAGCTGCTTTTTGATCAGCTTGATGACTGACAACACAGCCTCAGGCTATTATATACAAGTGTGCTTTTATAAATGCTTTTCTATCTATATGTAAATCTCTCCTGCTTAGTTGTTGCTTTGTACACAGTGAAAACAGGTATAAGTGAGTCTTGTTTGTTTATTAGAATAAACCGGTGGAATAAAGTTCGCCTCACGCTGTGCGGGTTTTGGAGTGTGTATGGATTAGATTAGCTGGGAGTAAAGTCTCTCTTAATATTTGCTCCAGGGAAGGCGGGACGTGGGGGGGCTGGTGGACGCAGGGCGTGCCTGTTGAACTTGCGAGTGTACACTTAAGCCTCTGGTTCTTTGCTTCCCTCTGTGCATGAGTTCATTGTAATCTGGTGCTCAGTGTGGATTTGAGAGAGCTGCCTCTGTTTGCCGTCTGACAGAGTGACAGTCACACTAAGTTACCCCTGCATGCACACACACACACACACACACACACACACACACACTCCCTGGACACCCGCCTCGGCACCAGAGAGCGACTGGCCACCAGCAGTGAGTCACCATCGTTCAGTCATTCAGAAGCCGCACATTTTAACAAACAACAATTAGCTCTCAGTCATCAGACGCTTCAGACATTTATTCCCAGAGGACTGGTATTTTTGTACCATATGATCTTTTTTTATTTATTTACACACTCTGTCACCTTTTTATTTTCTTTCTCCAACCTTTCTCTGTACTGTTTAGTCTTTCTCTCTCTCTCCCTCTCTCTCTCTCTCTCTTTTGCAGTGTGTGTGTGTTTCTTTGTCTGAGACCTTTGGAGCTGGTGACTGTTTTAACAGCTTGGGAACAGGCTGCTTGTGTTCTTTGTGGTACAGTCATGTACAGTCGTGTCTGGCTGAGTCGTGACAGGTTGCTTTTTTGCTGTGACAGGTTTTGTGATGAGACCTACAAGAGGCTCTGGACGTCCGCACACACTTGCCGACACACAAGGCACGCACAGAGACGCCGAGTAGCTCGCTGGAAGAGGGGAGGAAAAATGGGGAAGGTGCTAAAGTTCTGTGCCTGTCCGCAGACTTTTTATTGTTACTTTTAACGACAAAAGCCTTTTTTTTTGTGTGTGTGTGTGTGCTTTTAGAAGACAGAGTTGAAATTTGTCGAACAGGAAAGAACATCTCTAAGGGAATTTCAAGCCTACACTTTTTCACATGTGGATGGCAAAAATATTTCACAAATTGATTTGGTGTACTTTAGGGGACAGAAGACGTGCAGGTTTTTGTTGCGTTTGTTCAAAAGCGGTGCTGTGTAGCATCGCCGCCTCGCAAGCTGTGATGAACATAAATTGGCACCAGAGCAACTGATCTATTCATACCTGCCTTACTTTAAATCCAACTACACTACATCAGAAAAATATTTAATTGTGATAGTGTTTCTGAATTATGCCACAATAATAATGATCCAACATGTTCCTAGCTGTGATCTCTTTCTTTTTCCTCATCGTAATGTTGTTACCTAATTTTGTAAGTTCTAGTGTGTTGCAATTCTGTATGTTGTGCAGCTATAATTTTTATACATATATATATATATATATATATATATATATATATATATATATAGTTCATGACTTGAAGTCATGAACTCAACCTGGTATTTTACTACATCATGCCTTAAAACTCCCTTTACCATGACTTCATTTTAAGTTAGCAGAGGCTGGACCATCAGTCGATGAATCTGTTGCAATGATTCAAATGGGGGTTTTGCAGCTGAAGACATCATGAAGTGATGTAGTGTTGTCACATGAGCCTTTCCCCTTCAGCCTCCTCTTACTAGAAATGCTAAAATTCTGGGTTTGTTTTTTTTGTTGTTTGTTTGTTTGTTTGTATGTGGAAACAATAATCTATAATGAAAAGAGTTAGGTCTATGGCTTATTGGAGCTACATGGATTATGATTTTATGGATAATATCTGATCTTCTGTTTTTATCTACTTTTGATCTAAAATGTTCAACATGATCTCATGCTTACAGTTTGCACAACTTCCATAAGTAGCATTTGTTCATCATGCTTCCTGACAGAGACTGAGAGCTTCAAAGGTTAAAACAGAGCAACTATTCATATATTCAATTATTGCTCCCTCAAAGCCTAAATGAACCGCCAACAGGACATGTTGTAGAAAATACAGTTTCCTTCTCAGTAGCTTTCTACATATCTTTGCACCTTCTGACTTTATTTTAAAATTCTTTACTAAGGGAGAAAATAACTAAATTTGAGTCTTATTCACTCAGTAACAACCTGCACCCCTAAGAGTGTTAAACACAGTTTGGTAGTGCTCAGGAATTGTGTTATATTTTTATTTGATAAGCTGATCACTGATTGAGATGAAGATAATCAGATTCTGTTGAAAAGCCAACTTTTTTTTCTATGTATTTCTACAAATTATTCTTAAACACAATTAAGACAGTCAGAGAGAGGTCCTGTCTTTTTTTTTTCTCCCTGGACCGAGCGAGGAGAAATATGAAGGAGCAACTAATAACCCTTACACAGATAAGCAGAAACGCATTGCATCTGATCATTCATAATAGCAATGGAAAGCTAATGAGGTGTTTTAGAATTGAAGTGGGGAATAGATAAACCCGAGTGACTGCCATCCTCCATCAGGACTCCGGCTCTGTCTCTGCATTGCTGGTAACTCATGTATATGCTCAGTGCAACGGCAACATGCATCAAACAGAAGACTCACTGAGAGGCTACCTGGTCCCATCCTTGCATCCTCTCTTCTTCCCTCCCCTGGTTCTGCTCCTTTATTTTCTGCTGCAGCTCATTTATCCCCATCCTCTCACCTACAGCCCTCTCTGGTTGTTTTATCGTTATTCCCCTCTCGCTTACACTCCCTCTCGCCCCCTCCTTTCATTTTGGGTTCTCCGACAGTGGTAATGAGATGTTTCATTATTTGCGTTTCACAGCTTTTAATAGAGAGAGAATTTAGGCTAAGCCCCGGGTCGTCAGGCAGGGAGTTACCACGGGAGACGTAGCAGGCTTAGGGGGCCTAGAGAGAAAGATAGCCCAGAAACCACACATTTATATGCACTCCCGCACTCTTCCACGAGCGCAAAGAAAGAAAATGCAGAACCAATGACGTCTGAGAGATGGTAGGATGCAGTTTCACCACTCTCGGGGGTGGGGGGAACCCTCGCTAGTAGTTTGTGAGCGGCTTCAGGAAACCAAAGGTGAGGCAATACTCTGGCCTGAACGACATCTACAGCAATGTCACACCTCCTTTCTGGTCACTCTGGGATGATCCCTTTCCATCCTGGATTTCCATTAGATCGCTATAGGTTTAACACCTGTGTGGCTGAAGGTGAGAAGACACAGCGCTACAGAAGTGACACATTGGTGTCATAAGCTGGGGCGGACCTGTTTGTAGAGAGAGAGAGAGAGAGCTTTCTCGAAGTCCAATGAATGTTTGCGTGGTGAAAACCCAACTGTGCCGACATCCTCAGGTGTAAATGAGGAGGGGCGGAGGTATTGTTTCAGGGACAGCGGGTGCAGGGTAAGACCCTAGGAGGGCGGAGCAGGGGATGAAGGGAATAGTGTTAAGTCTCTCAAAGCCTCTTAGATCCTCTTTGGTCCCTCTCCACATGACATGGCTATCCTTCTTTGAGTCAATCTCTTCTTCCACCTTGCCTCCTTGGACACTGTCCAGGGTAACAGAGAGAGGACAGGGAAAAGGGAGAGTGATGTAGAGGTGGAGCTGCAAAATGTGGGCATGATTGGAGCCGTTCAGGAGGCTGGACAGATGGAGGGTGTGTGATAAAAGAAGCAAGGGAGACTGACAACACAAAACCGTGCAGGGAGATATTTAAAAAAAAAAAAAAAAGTCAGAGACAAACGTGAACAATAGTTTATTTTGAACAGAAAAGAAGACGACAAAGCATCTAAAAAAACAAAAAAAAAAACAAGCCATTTACATCTAATAGCTTTTTGGGTTGTTTTGCTCTAATTGCAGCTTGCATGCCTGCCTGTGTCTGTCATGTGCATGCGCTTGAGTGTGTGTTATTTTTGTCCGCGCCTGCCTTGTTGATGGACTGCCACCCTGGCTTGTCCCGGAAGGCTGCCAGCTCCGTCGGATTGGGGATTAACCCCGGGATAATGGCCTTGATGCCCAGTTGAGTGGAAGCAAAGCTGTTTAAAAAAATATTGGCTCCCTGAGTCACTCTCTCCTCTCTTCCTGTCTTCCCCAGTTTCACTCTGTCCCTCCTGCATCTGATTGCGCTCGTGTGTTTTCTGCTCGTCTTTATCTCCCTGAGGTTTTATTCTTTTCTCACTTGTGACTCCTCACCTTGCTCTTTTTCTGTGAATACTCATCCTGCGTTCATAGCAGCAGTTCAAGGGCAACCACTGTGCTTGTACTTGGCGAACATCAGTGTGTTTTCCATCATTTATTCGACTTTGTATTGAAAATAATAGGCGAACAGTATGAAGTCTAATAAAAGTGACTTGTTGAAGTTAAGGGACTTATTTTACTTTGGGAAAGTAAAATAAGTCCCTTAAAAAAGAGAGTTTGGCTGCCCTCAGCCAAACTCTCTTTTCTTGCTTAGTTCAATATTCTTTTGTAATTTGCCGCTGTATCTAAGACTTCAAAATATACTAAAAATGAAAGATGTTGATTTTTTTTTTTAAATCCTACTTTATAATTTTTAAATCTTGGGCATGAAGATGAAGCTATTTGACAACATAAGCTCCTAACTATTCTACCTTACCTTCACCTCCCTTTGCCCTCATATTCTTAAAACCAGATTTTATTGCACTTTTCCAGCTAAAATAAATCATTCCATCATAAGTCAGACAGATTTTTTATGGAGATTAACTACTCACATTTTTAATACCTGAAAATGCTAGATTCAGTGTAGTCCAGGGCTAGTGCTTTTTTTTTTAAAACAATTTGAGCTGTGAGATGAAGTAACATCATGTTAAACTGAACAAATGTGTCGTAAGAATGTTGCTGTATATTGAATTGGATTAACATAATGTGGTACTTACTATGCATTTACTTACTAAATGTCTAAAAATCTATAGCATCGTCTAACTGCTTTTATTTTAAAACATAAATCCAATTATACCTACTCCTTATGTGTATAATACTTCATATTTATACAACATTCAAAATAATGTTTCTGTAACTTTTACCAACAACAGTGTTTTAGTGCACTCCAATGTACAACCAACTTAATTTGTTTTTCTTGTAACCAATGAAAACATGTACCACCCTTTCTCAGCTCGCAGAGCAGCATAGCACAACAACAGGTGGGGGAGGGCTAGAGATGTGTGACCCCGTGCTTAATACAATCAGAAATGACTCCCTCACTTTGTCACTCTGACAATTATTTGAGTGTTTCATCAAAATAACTTTCCACACTTGTAACAGTTTCAGTTGTTCTGAGACCATGATATCGCTGAAAAACTTTCTTTAAATAAACTTCCTTTTAGAAAAAATTCTGCATTTATATAGCCTTTCCATCACAGGTTTGATGCAGTTCGATATGTGTTGACTTGAGTTTGCAGGGCAGCTTTTTAGAAATTGTCTATCCTTGTTTTTAATTTAATCTACACTCTGGGTTTGTGGGCTCTAAACTACATAATTGTGGGTCTTGCCTTGGCCAAAAACAGATCCCTCCATGTCATTTCCCTGTCTTGTAAAAAGAGCGATCTCAAACTATTGTCTTTTCTGACTCAGATTGGGGAAAGTTCATTGCCATGTTGTAGTCTCTAGTGGACCACTGAGGCTATTATAGGCTTTTGACAAATCAGTTCCTGTTAAATCAGCAACTGTTTGCTCACCACCTTTTAAATGCGTCTTTTAGCTTGCAGAGTCTATGGACTCTGCCACTGCTTGAATGTTTCCCAAATGACTACTCACCTCTGCTGTCATTGTCACCATTCATAACAATTAGTGTAGATATGAACAAATGAGACTTGTGAAAATTGTACGTGAGCAGTAACATGTTTACCTTAAAAGCAGATACTTTTCAAAACAGCTGCACTAAAATGTATTTTCAAATATTAGTCCTGGGGACAAAAGTTGTAAAAAGGCTAACTTTTTATGTGTGAAATTAATTAATAAAGTGAATTTTATTGCAGTGGTTTCAAGCCAACTTGTCCCTTTGACAATTTATGCCTCTGTTTTGTAGTTGGGTGCTTAAATTAAGACCAGATCTGGCATTAACGTCCATTTTGGCTCATCCTGTTATAAATAATAATAATGAAAAAAATGGCAACGACCATTTACACCTGACAAATAAAAACCATCCAGTGATCAAATCACAGTTAATGCTTGATCCTCTGATGTTTATGTAAGAGCACATATTCATTCAGTAACTTCAGCTATGTTATTAATCAGACATCAACATTGCTGTTTCATCTGTAATGCGTCGGTGTTTCACCTGCAAACGCTTTATAAGCATATTTGTGTAAATCCGCACGTCTTGTAGAAAAACAATAAATCGCTTGCACACCGTTATTTGTCAATGCACGTTAAGCTGCATAAAAGTTCCTGTTCATTTTAAATAGAAAGACTTTGGACAGTACATGAATCAATTTTATTTCTAGCTGATATGATAAATTAATACATGATTTATGCAATATCTTGATATCAACAGATTTTCAATCCTGAGAGTGATGAGTGAAACTTTTGCCTACAGTTTTCTTTTTAAAATTTTATTTTATTTTTTCTTTTACATTCTTCCAGGTAGCTGTTTAATTGTCTTATAGTTGGCATCTGCTCTGATTTTGGTGAAGAGCTGTGCAGGTAATTCTTCCGCTCGAGGAGAGTCGGTTCAGTGGGCGTTTCCACAATGTGTCCCAGGAAGGATTTCATTAAGGCTGCCAAACCAAAGTGATACAAGTGTTCCGGGCTGCCTTCGAAGGTGGTCTGAAGGAAAACGTCTTCAGTGCATTTTGATCATGTTCATACCTGCTTTAAGAGCCACCAGGACATGATCTGATCACTGAAGACACACTAGAGCCAAACCATGAAATGGTTAGACAAACCATTCCATGCCCTTGTGCTTTACCTTGTAGCGAAACAGTCGATTTCTCTTGGTAGTTAACTAAATAAATATAGCTGCATAACATTTTGTGAAGATTTTGCATTCCACCCCTTTTTCAGTTGCTTCTGGTTATGATTCATTTTTCTGGCAGATTATTATTATTATTTTTTTTTAAGATTGAGAACACCGCTCCAACCTAAATAGCTCTGAGCTGGTACATGCCATCACTGGATCCACATAGCCACATTTACTTTAAATAATCAGCTGTAGAAAATCTCCCTGAGGTGAGTACAAATTGAAGCATGGTCAGTACAACATGCTCCCTGGAAGAAGGCTCCTTTTCATAGCCCAATGAATCAAACATGAAATGATCAAAAGTACAAAATGTCAAAGGAACAAAATGACCAGCATCTAAATGGGAATGCTTGGAATGGATTTGACCAGTTGCTTTTCCATAAACTGCAAATAAATTACTTTTTTAGGAACTGCAACTGGGGTGAATCCTAATGATTGTGGTAAGTGTTACTTTAGGCCCTGTTTGACATGGGCTTTAAAAATGTCCTTTTTTTAGAAAAAAAACCTAATATAACAAAAGCTCGAGTACTGACTGCCTATTAACTCCTTGGAAAAGAGAAATTAAACGTTGCACCTATTGATTAGTACAGACTCAGCTAACAGATACAGAAGAATCACTGTGCCTTAAGTGAGTTTTCATTGCCAAATTTATTTAAAATCCCATTTAAAAGAGGCTTGAGTGCTGTGACATTAACAACGAGCACAGTGTGAGATCACCTTCTGAAAGCTTAGGTTTACACGACTCCGAAAGCCTTCCTATCAAACAAAGTACCGCTTCGTATTTGATCCAGAAGGACCTTGTGCTCCGTCTCCCCTCGGTCCTGTGCGGTCAAGGAGGCAGAGAAGTGGCTCGGAGGGACAGGCTGCATTAAAAGGAAACGCAGGAAGGATGGAGCCCCATTCTCTCGCTCCATCACACGTCTCATCTCTTTAGCTGTCTCTGTGTCCGGGGCCTAAAGTGACTTTGCCGTGATGTGACCAGGACAAACAGCTAGCGATGCCATGACGGCTCTGTTAAGCGTGCGAATGTGGATGTTTTTAGCTCTAGCTTGTGTTTGAAGGTGGGGACTCTGTGTTGCCTGTTTGAGGGAGAATATCATCTTGATTCTGTGTATTTGGAAAAGGAGGAGTTAAAGGAGGGCGGTCACTTTTGATTTGGTATCGCAAGGGTTAGGGAACTCTGGTGGCATTCTGTACTAAAACAGTCGTTTCTGACCACATATAAGCACCGCAGACTGTCAGTTTGCCTCCTGATGACTTCCTCCTTACTTTTTTTTTTTTTTGTTAGCACTAAGATTTCATGGAGGGATGAAAAGCTTTTTTGTGCTGTGTGACATGCTGAAAGCAGGCTTTAGTTTCTGTAACCTTGGTGAGACTGCTAATGCTTTAGACATAAATATCTCTGCCTCTCTCTCCCTCTCCATAGCTGATTGTTTGACAAGTTCATTTTACCTTACTTTTCTATCTTGTGTCAAGTGTACATTTCCACAAAAATGTGTGCTTTGAATCAAGGCTGTACTGGTGAAAGGTGCAGGCTTTGGTTCTGTAGCTCATGGGTTAAGATGAAGTTTTTGAAAAGGAGAAAGGATTGGATGGGTGTTTATGTATCGTATAATGGGGGGGAACTTGGGATGGGTCCCTCTGCAAAAGGGGTTTCTGACTGGAGGGAATTGGATACGCTGAAATTAAACGAGCCAATTAGGGAAGCAAAGAGTTTAGAGGTCAAAGCATGCCCCATTAAAGCTCCTCTTCTCAACCTAACTTCTAATTCAGTCTGGCTCTTAGTCTGCTGAAGCAATAAATCTGATTAAATCTCCTTGGCTTTCTCTCTCAGGTCCCTGCTGTTGAGTTGCCCTCTGCCGATCGCTGCATTTTGTGAAATCTGAGGCACCATTGAACATGGGTGCTCAAATTCACACAAACATAACATTGGATCATTGACTGGAGTATTTGTCTGCGCCTTGAGAAACCTGTATTACCATCTCTACTAAAGATAATGTTTAGGAAAAAAGTTTCTTCTGTGTTTAAGACCTGGTTGTGCTCCCTTATTGGTTTAAATAAGAGGTTTCAAACTCCAGTTCCCCTTTACTATTAGATTAATCCGTAGTCCAACACACCTGAATTAAATGGCTGACTGAGCTACTCAGCATGCAGTCAGATTCCAAGGAGTCCTGCTAATTATTGGCTCTGGTGAGCTGAAGCAGATGCACGTGATGCAGGACACCAGGCCCTGATCTTTAAGTGATATATACGTTTCCTGTGCACTTTGTTAGGTAATCCTTGGTGGTACTGGGTTTGATACCCATTTTAACTTTACAGTTTTCTTGATTGTTGTCATCTTAAAGTCTCACAGTGATCACTTGACCATCTTGGACTGGAGGTTTAATGCCTGCCGATTTTCAGAACCTGAGAGACTCCACACACTTGACGTTAAAACCATCGTAGATTGTATAAGTTTTGTATTACAGGTTTGGTCCTACAGTGTATGGTGTCCAGTCACATTTCAGAGACAGCATGCCACACACAGGCAGATTTCACTCATGAAAATTTAGATGGGATTCCAAAAGGAAATATGGCAAAACTTCTCGGGATCGAATGCAAGTTCAGGGTAAACAAACATGGCGGACGAGAAAGAAGCAACGGCAATAATTTGTGGACTATTTTTAACAGGGAAAACAAATAAGCGGACAAGTAGCTATTTACTAAGTTAAACAGAAGACAGGGCTAAACGTCAACCACATTTAGCACTACAAATGTGGAGGGGTGTAAGTCTTTATCAATGGAGCCCAATCATAATAGTAATGTATTAAATAGACAGTAAGACTCTTTTACCTTATTTTACAAATCTATGAATTTGTTAGAATAGGTTTTTGTGTGTTTTTGTCTTATTTAAGCCTGCAACATAGGTGCCTAGCAACATTTTAATCGCCACTTTGCAACAGAAGTCAGGTTTGAACCTGAAGCAACATCACAAAGTGAAAAGTAAAGGTTTGTATGGAATACTACGTGTGGCTGCAGTTATGACAAAACAAAAAGATGAATCAAAGTCCCCCGAAATGACAAAAACAATCACCCTTTAGATTACCGTGTACTGCAGATGGATGTTTTCACTCTCCATTAATCATTTCAGACAAACAAAAACAGGAAATATGGCAGTAATGTAAAGCAAAAAGTGTTGAAAGGTATGTTTTCAAATGAACACATTTTTAACATTACATCTTGTAAAGCACCTTTCTTAGCTTGGACTGGGTTATTATTTTCTGAAATGAAGTTCTTTGCGAAAAGATGTTTGTAATACTTGCTTAGAAATGTGAAAAAATAAGTTAAAAAGAACACTGACTTTTCCTACGTCAGAATTAAACTCTTCAAATGTCTTTTTTTTTCCCTACTAACCTACGAAAACCTTGAACATTGATGGTACCATTGTCAATGAAAAAGAGAAATTTTCACATTAAGAGAGACTGCAACCCTGATTACCTCAGATAAATTCTTTCATACAATTTTTTTTGGTGCTTTTGGAGGCTTCAGATTAAATTGAGTTGACTTAAATGGTAGTGTTTGTGTGGAAACAAGGATTTTATAAATTAGTTTCTCACCTGATACTCTTTTTGTTTTGTTTTTTTACCTGGTTGACAGAATACTTGAGTTCCTTTAAAAACTTTTTTCATTTAGCTATGATTAGCCCTTGCTTTCTTTAAGAGTTTTCCACTATTGATTTGAGATTTTAAGAGTAATACTGAGAAATGGACAGGTTGGGTGGACCTAAATGATTAGTCTAGATGCATAATCTTCTATGATGCACACTGACCTTTGGCTACACTATTCATTTTGGCCATAAAAAAATGAGGAAAAAAAGGATGAATATGTCTGTGTGAATCAGTGACTTCTTTTGAATAAGTGATTTCTTTTGTGTTTAATGTAGCTCACATATACAGCAGGCTTTGCAGTTGAATGCACAAGTGGCCCTGAGAGAGGACAAGCACAACCACGGTCTCTTTAAAGCCTCTCGGTTTGTCTCCAAAGGTGAGAGGTGAAGACTCTCAATACCTCTGTCAGAGCAATACAGAAAAGAAAGAATATCTCAAGGTTAGAATGATTTTTTTTTTTTATTATTTTTTCAAAGAAATATGTGAGCCCTAGGATTAAAAAAAAAAAAATGTTTGCGTCAAAACCTGCCTTTTGAGCCTCTCAGGGACGCTGTTTTTCTGCGCTCACATCAAACTTTCCTTTTTCTTTCTTTTTTTATTCTCCTGTAACTTCAAGAATCACCAATCAAAGCGAAAGGTTTCATGCATTGATAGAGAAGACTTCAGCTGCTGTCACAATCGCTCGGTCGGCGTGTCCACTGCTGTTCATGGGAGGTGTGTTTGTCCAAGTGGACGTGGGAGACAATGTGGATTTATCTGATCTTACAAGCCATCAGGTTGAGCAGAGCTTTGCTAAACATGACCTGAAGTGTGCCGGCCCCCGAGCAAACGCTGCTGTCACCTTGGCCAGCCCGAGCTGTCATCTCTCAGAACGGCCCATGAGAGCTGACAGCTGTAGCGTTCCCAAAACAAATCACTGCTGCGTTTGGTAACACCCTGCGTCCGCGCGATTTAGCCCTCGCTGAGACAAGAGCGGGAGCGGCGGCTGCTAATGCTCCAGCTAATGTACTACCTTGATGTGTGTGCGTGAGTGTGTGTGTGTGTGTGTGTGTGTGTGCGTGTGCGTGTGTCTGTTTTCACCTCTTGAGAACGTGTGCGCAGGTTTGCCTTTGCTGGGATTTACGTACTTTTCTGCCATCTTCTGCATGGGTTGATGTGGCGATGTTCACATCTTTCTTTGTCCCCCTTTTTGCAGTCTTTTTTGAGTGTGGTTTTTTTCCTGGCATTTTTTCTTCATCATCTGTTCTCTGACCGTTAAGCACCTCTGCAAATTAAGGGCCTAAATCATTACGGGTCCGTTTTCTCTTTTTCCAGGCATAAAGCGTTTGTGTTTGTTGCTCAGACTGAAGCAAGGACACAAAGGTTCTGTTGTCCAACATTGAGATGTTGGACAACAGAAACATTAATGTAAAGGTTCAGGAGTGCAGACAGCAGGTTTTGTGTCAAAACTGGATTAAAGAAACAACTTAGACAATTTTTTTATTGATGAAATTAATTGTAATGCAGTCTGTACAAAATGTCTTTCTTTTTCCTCAGAAATGCTTTTGCATGTATGCTTCACTTTTTAACTGGCATTTCTAATCAGTGTATGCACTCTGTTTCACTCTCTCATACACACACACACACACACACACACACACACACACACACACACACGCAAACCTGTCAGAAGCACTTCATAAACAGAGATATTTGATTATTCGATCCCAGGCTTTTTTTAGACATCAAACTCAAGTGGTGGAGATGTGGTTTCTATTGATGTCTTTGTTTTTATGTCACAGTCATTGCTCGCATATCCTCATCTTTAGAGACTACCTCAGTTAAATTATCTTCCTCCTCTTATTTTGCATAAAAAGAAAACCATCTAGGCTTCACCTAAAACTATAAACTATATGAATGTACTGAATTTAAATATCTTTCCATCCGAACACGACAAATGCACATTGGGCGTGGGTAATAAAATTAGTAAGTCTGACCAACAGACTAAATATATCACTGGTATCCCAACTTTGTATGCATTTCATTTAAAATATAATACCCCATCACATAGTGCATGAAAAAAAGTCATATTGCAAACATTGGTGATGCAATGACGATTGCAGTTCAACATATTGTGCTGCTGTTGTGTCCACATTTGAATATCTGTTGGTACAGATGTGTACTGAACCAAAAAGATTGTACTTTAGCAGTTGGTGTTTTTATCTCCATGACATAAAGCCATGAATAAAACATGGAAGAATGACCCTTGACCAAGCACTCACTTTCTTGTCGGCTACAAAACTGCTAAATCTGGATACAAACTACTGAAAGAAGTGGCGTTAGTGGGGGGCGGGGACATCATCAGCACCGTATGTGTTAACACTGTATGAGTGTGTATAAATGACCAAAATATCAATTAATATCAGTCCAGTACTGATATTTTATTGATTTTGATGCAGTTTTTTTTTTTTTGAAGAAATGCATTATTTTACAAATCTTGTTTCCTTCTCCATAAATACCCTAAAAGTCTTAGATCCATTTACTTCCAGGCTATGCATTTCTGCTGATGTACACTTTCGATACGTCCTCTTGTAGAATTTGTGAAACAGAAAATATTTCGAGGCACACCAGATCCTTTGCTTAATGCTTGTATGTCTCCTTTTATCTTCATGCAGATGTTTTGAGGAGAGGCTTTTGTTCAGCTACACAGATGAACAACAGGAAGGAGGACATGGAGATCTCATCTCACTACCGTCAGCTCCTCAGAGAGCTCAATGAACAGAGGCAGCATGGCATCCTCTGTGATGCCTGTGTCATCGTGGATGGAAAGATCTTCAAGGCCCATAAGAACGTCCTTCTGGGCTCCTCACGCTACTTCAAGACTCTTTACTGCCAGGTGAGGGACTGCATTTTCTAAAACAATTCAGGGAGAGTATATGTTTACTTTTCCGTCACGTTCTCATTACAATAAAAAGTGAAAGGGGTCCGTTTGTCATCCCGCAGGTTAAAAAAGGAGCCGAGCCTCCCCATCAGACTACTGTTACGCACCTCGATATTGTGACGGCGACCGGCTTCAAAGCCATCTTGGATTTCATGTACTCAGCGCACCTTGCCCTTACCAGTAAGAACGTGATCGAGGTCATGTCGGCCGCCAGCTACCTGCAGATGACGGACATTGTCCAGGCCTGCCACAGCTTCATCAAGGCTGCTCTTGACATCAGCATCCGCTCGGAGATGGCCGATGAGCTGGCTGACTTTGAAATGGGAGCTGTTGCCGCAGGTTTAGGAGGAGGAGGTGGAGTCTCCGGGAATGGAGGAGGGGTCAGTTTAGCTGGAGCCGGGGGTGTTCCAGGAGCTAGTTTGGGACGAGGGGGTGGGATAGTAGGTATAGCCTCTGAAGCTTTGGCGTCCATCATTTCTGGTCGCAGCACCTCTCCCTGGCTGGCACGCCGAACTAGTCCAGCCAACTCCTCCGGAGATTCAGCCATTGCCAGCTGCCATGAGGGGGGCAGCACGTATGGGAAGGAGGACCAAGAACCCCCTAAGAGCCATGAGAGCCAGGAGGAAGCATGCCATGACTCTCAACCCGCCTGGCCTCATGACTATAGGCCGGTCAATGTCAAAGAAGAACAGGTTTCCCCTGCCTCCTCTTCTCATCCAAGGGACACTCCCAAGGGGTCAACCCAAAGCCAAGTAGAACACGGGGCAGGGGGAGCTGGTGGTGGAGGTGCCGAGGGGCCCTGGCAGCCCCTATCGGGGTCCGGGCGGAGGAAGAACCGGAAGAACAAGGACACAGTCAGACATATCACCCAGCAGTCTGAAAGAACCTGGGATCGGCAGAGGGACAGGGACAGAGACAGAGACAGTAGGCCTGGATCGCCTCTGCCCTCCATGCTAGCTGTCACTGGTTGGAACTACAACGGCCAGGACATCCCAGGTAAGACCAAGCCTTCCTCCAATGGTCAGTGTGCACCAGCTGTAATGTTGGAATTAAATATATTCAAGCTACAGGTTGAAAATTCAATTTAAATGACACTGAAATCAGAGCTCTTCCTTAGAAAATCAGAGGTTTCTTAACTTTTTTCCTTACAATCCAATGTAGTTGGTTTCTGGCCAAAGCCAACATAAACTCTTCCCACTTCCTTCAGTTTGTGAGACTTGTGACTGACTTCCAGTCTCGGGTTTAATCTCCGGCTTACTGGTATTGATTTTAGCTGATTTCAAATCCTCTATCCATGACATTAAAAAATAAATAGTCAAAATATTATTTTATTGCTTTTCAACTATGACTGGTCAAATACTTTTTTATAGTAGGAGACAAAGTCTTTCTGTCGCTGCTTGTGACAGAGAGCAGCTACTGTAAAACTAGGTTTACTCATGTAAAACTTTGGTAAAATAGTTTGAACTTTATTTTCTGAACAAATGCAAACAGAGGCCGAAAGATTACAAAACTAAAACAGAGATTCCCTTTTAGCTACAGAAGAGGTCAGTTTGTCCCTTTGCCAATTTGACAAACGTACCATGTCCCGGTGTAATTTTTAAAAATTTAAAATATCCTTTTGCAGGCAACGCTGAAATTTTCTACTTTACATCTTCAACTTCAGCTTCCACACTGCAGAGTGTTGTTATTTCAATCTAGCAGTGCTAACATGTATGGTGCCTTCACTGATGAGAAAAGAATGATATTTTTGAGTGTGTGACTGGCAGACCAAGCTCAAAATGGTCCAGTTTTGGTGCATAATTTAAATCAGTCACATACATATTACTGGCAAATTTCTACGGTCGAACATTTTGCTACAGTGTATGACTGCACACATTTTGATAGCTTGTGTTGGTTACAGGTAGTTTGGTCACTAGCAAGTCCTGCTTTTCTAACCTGCAGCCGAGACAGCTATATAAGTTTATTACGAGATCCGACTTCCGAGAATTAACTGGAATGGAGCATCTTTCTATTTTTAGAAAAGTGATTTAAGCAATAGGCGAAACAAACCAGGTGTTTAGTGGCTAATCGTGTGCTCAGATTAACAGTTAAAGGTCTAAACATTGAGCGGAAAGGACTAGAAAGGATGAATGAAGGTCAAAAGAAAAGCTTTTTATCTCTGGGTGTGGGGTGCCACTAGAATTTTACCTTTTTTTTTTTTTTTTTTTTTTTTTTTTTTTTTTTTTTTTTTAAATCTTGTGGACTATAAGTTTGCTTTCATTGAATGTAATTGCCGACTGTCTGGTGAGGTTACAAGATTAGGGTAGATAATTGGGTGAAACTGTCGTCTCAACACCTAACTGTGGCAAAATCTAATTTATCTTTAAGGCTGTTTAACCAACTGGTCAGCAGCTGGAAGTAACTGAACTTCTGCTGTTAAGTTCTGCTGAACTCACGTGCAGCATCCTGTAGTGCTTCATCAGAAACTTAGAGAAAATCATCTCTTTGCACAGTTTGTACAAATTGACCTCTTTTTACTCTCTCTCTCTCTCCTCCGGCATTGTGATTAGTGAGCTTATACACTAACGTGTCAGGCCTAAGATGATTATCTCAGATCTTGAAGGTGTGAGGTGAAGCCTGGGTAAATGCAGATGGATAATACAATCCTTTCTTTACTGCAGTTTATTTAAGCCACCCTCCCACTTACACAGACGAGAAAATGTGCACACAAACACAGTGGTGAATGCATATTTATTTTGAGATTTCTTCCTTGATCCTAGGCCTTGCAGAACTGCTTAGCGAGTTCTTCTTCTCCAAAACTTATACATCATAAAGTTACCTATGTGTGTTTGTGCGTCTGTGTGCATGTTGTGGGCCCAAGGCGTCAATAGGTAGATTATTAAAAGTAAGAGAAGCTAATCCTGGGCGCATTAAGGGAGTTGGCTGTGAAATGGGCACACACGTCGCGCAGTGAAAGAAAACAGGATAATTGAATTGACCTGGGTCACTGCACGGATTACCAGCGCGTCCTCGCCATCCCGGGCTCCTCCCCCTCTCTCTGGGGTTTAGGGAAGGACCTTCTGGAAAGGGCGAGAAGATGGAAGAGAAAGAGAGAGCGTTAGATTGGAGGGGTAATTAGAGAGAACAAAAATACAGAGGAGCAAGAAGGAAATGGGAATTGAACGGTGCATGCTTGTGGGCTATGAAGCGTTTGTCTTCTCCAGTTGACGTGTCTTCAGTCCCTGATTTTATGACCCGCAGTTGGACCTTATTACTTTGCTCGAGTACAACTTGTCTTGAGTCTCAGATTGTCAGACATCAATGCATAATCACACACAGTCACACAGGTAAATGGTACAAATAAGCTGGTTGGCCAGAGCCATGGTTCTGGTAGAAGGTAGAGTTTTAAGTCTGGCTGTGGTGAAGCAGTGTTTAATGGGAACTGTGTTTGCCCACCTAAAGGTTAGAGAAAGTGTAGAGTTGCTGCTGGTGTAGACTCACCTGATGTTTGCCAAAAGGCAACCAATCATTCTTGAGTGCTACTGGCCAAGATCGACTGGGTAAAGACTCAGACAATCGAGTCTCCTTCAGAGTGACGGACTTGATATTTAAGAGCAAACATCTTGTTACCGCTCAAGGTTTCATAGTTTCACTGTTGAGCTTTGAGGCTGTAGTTTGTGTCTGTGCATAGTGGCATGCAATCCTGGTTTTAATTTTAGCTTTACAGCCTAGAGTCCAATTGGTCCACAACTCTAAATAACTGTGGATCAAAAGTACAAACAGTGGCTCTGGTGGGCTTACGAGCGTTCGAGTCCTTAAGTCTTAAGTCTCCTTAAGCCCAGGATTTTGTCACCTCCAGTCAACGATCTAAATGAGATGTACATGCATGTTAAAGGGCCAAAGCATTAGAAAGTGATCAGATTTTGTGGATTAATATATTGCTGAGATTTGCAAGATGCAGTTGGCAAGAGGACTGAAACAATTTGTTCTGGTGGCAGCAGAATGTGGATTGATGTTGATGAAGGAAAAATGCTTGGTAACAACTTTACTATGACATAAGCAAAAAATAAATTAATGATTAAAAGTGAAAATGAAATCTGCTTTTTTTTTTTTTTCCTTTTCAGTAAATTAGAATTTTATCTGGAATATTTTAATTATTCCATTCCATTAGCAGGACAAGCTGGTACAGAGGCCCCCTGTTTCTCGTGGCTCAGTACTCATGGATTTACCTATTTGTGGATTCTTCTGTGGAATGTAACTCTGTTTTTTTTTTGTGTGTGTGGAAAATTTGCCTTTTTGTGGATTTTATGTAAAATATTTGAAAGGAAATGCAGCTTTGGAAGCTGAAATACTTTGGTGCAATGCTACTCAACACGCAGTTCACTGGCATTTGCAAAGCAGCGAGTCTAGGAGCGCCATTCATTTTCCTTGATGCTCATTAGCTCCACCTACAATAGCGGAGATAAGACAGACTGCACATGTAAGCTTCTCCAGTAGTGCAAAGATGGTTTCCGCTGTGAGCATAAATGCACATTAAGGTATATTTGGCGTTTGAACTATTTAAATAAAAAGTTCAAAGTCTTTCTTAGATGGGTCTCAAGTATTTGTGGATTTTAACTATTTGTGGGTTGCTTTGGTCCAAATAATTAAGAAGCTAATAGTGTTTGTGAGGGCTCAACTTATTAGGTGTTCATTTATTCAGGCGATCTGCTCAGGTAGCGAGCCTACAGTCAGCTGCGAAATAAAATTCTGCTTGTAGCTTGTCAACTACAGTTATAATGCATCGTTTCTTTAAGACAGGGGATTTCCACAAAGTGCCTGTCAGTATTTCTCATGATCAGAAGAGTTTGTCTCTATTTTATGGGTGGAGGAACGTGGTTGCCTTTTGCCAGACAGCTGTCTAGCAGTGTGCAGCCACGGGTAGGGGAGGGGTGGCACTGCATTCAATTAAATGAGTGTAGAAATGAATTTTCAGTAGATTATTCAGCTTTCAGTCACAAGACAGTTTTAGACAACTTTATAATGTGAAGGATAAATCCATTATTAAATCTCACCTAGAAATTTCTTCTTTTTTTTGCTACCTTGTCACAAAGTTTCAGATTATGAAACAAATTTTTATACTTTTCAAGCAAAGTATAAAATACACTGTTTTCAATAATGCTTTCATTGATTTGAAAGCTGTTGCGGGGTTAAAGTGTATGTATTGAGGTGTAAATCCTTGTCGCAGCGGTCACAGGTTTGAGTCCCGACCTGATGACCTTTGCCTCTTGTCTCTCACAACCCTCTTTCCTGTCTGACAACTGTTAAATAAAACCACAGAGCCAACAAAACCTTTTGAAAAAAACAACCTTATAGCTCTGGGGAGAAAGTCTGGCCAGTTTCTCTTTGCAGAACAGTTTTAATTCAGTCACACTGAAGGTTATTGAAAGTGAATAGCCTTTTTAAGGGGATGCCACAGCATCGCAATCAGATTTAACATCAAACTTTATCCAGGCCTCTTATGAATACTTAATTCTATCCTTCGGGCAGTAATCACTTTTTTTTTTTTTGCTTAAACTTTGTTTTGTTTTGTTGCGAATGTTATGTAAACTCTGTGTGTTGCCAGTCTTGGCCACATAGTCTCTTGCTAAAGAGATTATTTTTAATTTCAATGGCATTTTACTGGTGAAATTAAAGGTAATAATGATAAAAATCAGGCCTAGTACTTTTTAGTTGTCCTATATCTGGCCAACAACAAGATTAGAGTACTAATGAATCTGTATTTAGTCTTCCAGTTAAGTCATAACAGCATTTAAAAACCACTCAGTGGCCTAATCTTAGGGGGCTCAAATAATTTCGTAGTATTCTTGAGACATGAACAAGATTTGGTTTAGTGTAAAGGAATAACATCACAAAAGTTTTATTGAAAACACTGGTTTATAAATGATCCTCGAAGTTGACATTAAAAGATGATATGAACATTTTTTTCCAGTACTTCTGTCTGAGATGAGATGTAATCTGTTTTCTTTATCTTTTTGCTTGATCTGATTTTCATCAAAACATTTTGTCTTCGGTTTCACTCTGACTCAGTTTGGCAGATTACTGAGCACCTAAGCACCAAACGCTGGCCTTAGTCCTATAGCTCATAATCTAAAGACGGTGCAATCAGAATATTTCTCTGCAACTGACACATAAAGTTTTTCAAAGAACATCTGACAATACAGGAAAGTGAGGTTACAATAAATGAACCTCACAGTCACTGTACATCAAAATCTACTTAACTGAAATGTGCATTACCTCCGAGTTTGCTTGCTTCAAAACTAGGCAAAAGTTTAGATGGGCATCTAACAGGTCAGTCAACTAACAATGTCAACATTTTTATTCTCTGGTGGTTTAGAAGAAGCCCTGCCTATAATCTACACAGTTGGAGACGTTTAGACTGGGGAGGAAAAGACGTTCCACGGAGTCCGGTTGTTAGTTTCCATGAAGGGCTCGTCTGGGGGAGAAAGGGCACCTTCGGTCTGAGATTAGCTTAATTGCTTCATTCTTTATTGATGAAAAGTGCCTACACACTGTCTTTCTCCCTCCCTCTCATTCATCTGTAATCAGTGTCCATGCTCTGCTGTTAGAAATGACCATGCGTCACACAATGCGGGGAGGCTTGGTCGAGTGTTTAACTAGTTTACTCCAATCCGCCATTAATACTTGCCTGTGTAAAGGCTTGGCATATTAGCACACAGCCTTTAATGCATCTGTACGAATATGTGGCCATGTTGACATAAACAGCTGCAGGAATTAGGATTTGTTTTCTTCCGATCCTCTTCTCCCACCAACATCTGCTGTGGTTATTGGATGTCATTATTGAGGCCTCTAAGCGTCCAGCTGCCTTTTCTCTGGCTTGCTAACGTTTGATCTCCTTATTTCTTAGGCTCACCTTGCCTACTGAGACGCATGTTTGAAATATTACATGTGAGGAAAAATCATCGTTTCATGCAAAATGCTCATGTGTATAGTTTTTCTCCCAGGTAAATTATTGTAGGTGACATATTTTGACAAAGAGAGCTTTAAATAGTCTCTGCTCTGACTGCTTTTTCTTCACGATCCTTTAAATAATTACCTGATATTATTTTTAGTTTGGCCCCTGCTGCTTCGGCTGCTTCTCTAAGACCTCGAGAAAAAACATTTCTGCACATCTAAGGCAAACATTTTGAATTTCAAGAGTCACTGGTGGCTCATCTGAAACTTTTATTGTTTAATCATTTTTACTCATCTACTTTCTATATTAGTTTTATTTTAAATTTCATTTTTATTTCATATTTCTGTGATCTATGTAGTGCTCAAGTAAATAATTAGTAATTTATCAAATTAACAATTTTATTGTTATTTTATGGTATTTTTCAAATGTATTCGCGGCTAAAGATCTCAGCTTTAAATACGCTCTGTTTCCCTCCTGCTGGCATCGCTGCAGCTTTAACTAATTTAGCAGTTCACTTACAAAACACAGGGAAATTTACATTTTCCAGTCAAGTTTGACAAATAAGTAAGAAAACGACAGCAAAATACAATTTTGCCCATTAAAATTCAGTGGCTAATTGCTACATTTAGCTGCAAAGAGGTTTCCATTTATTAACAGTTGGACTCCTGATGAGTTTTACTGTACAAAAACAGACTTTACTGCATGGCATAAAGTCCGTTTGTAACAAGCTTTCCAGAAATCTTGATAAAATAGCTTCCTTTATCATAAGACAATCAAAGAAAGGTGTCAAACACTTCAAACTTTGTTTACTTTTTGAGAAGCATTCTTTTCATGCCTTTGGAAATGGTTGTGCTGACACATCACTATAATCTTTGAAGCAAAGAGTCAGTAATTACCCTACCCTATTCAGATGCTACGGTTTACAACCAGAACGTTTCCTGTGCGTCTTTTGCCT
>NW_015112672.1:321992-323690 GCF_001443285.1 Poecilia latipinna | reverse complement strand
AGCGCTGTCAATCACAGACCTGCACACCCTGCAGCCATATTAATAACTTACTGCTAAACAAAAAGATGTTTATCCACCGTCATGCTAACTAGCCTGCACATTCATGGCAATCCCTGTTGTGGGGAAGGAACTGTAGCATAGCGGAGAGCAGGGGGGAGGGTGTGGGCAGCATGTACACAGGGATGATTGACAAGTGATGAGATCTCCTCCTGACTTTTATTGGCTGAGAGTGGGAGGCAGAGGAGCTTAATTCTTTCACAGATTTTCTGTGTCATTTCTTGCCGTTTTAACAGATACAAAAACGTACCTTCTGCAGGTTTAAGAAGGTTTATCAAAGTATATTTGCCACATCACTGGAGTGGAAAAGAATTGCTAGCATTTTATCACTTTACATTGCACCTTTACTAACATAATTGTTCTGCACATCTCACGGATTATCCACATGTGAGAGAAATTGTCTACTTGAATCTTTGTCCTGTTTTAAAGCCTCTTAAAGTTGTAAAGAATGCAAATGTCTAAGATCATCAGTCTAAACGATGAAACACGCTGTAGGCTTTCTACATCATTGTGAGTATATACTTTCCAAGGCTGCTTGAAAAGCTTCGAGTTCTGAGGTTTTTCCTTCTTTAAAGTTTAGTTTCTAATCTTCAGTTTCTAGGTGGAAGAAACTAAAGTAATCATGCTCTGTTTCAGTGACATTATCCAAACAATATCAGTGCAGCTGAAATCTCTCCCGTGAGGATTTCTGTTATGAAAATTAAACCTAACTTGGTGAAGAGGAAGAGATCCACTGACTGTTTCTTTTTTTCAGAGCACTGATTGCTGGTTGGTGATTTAAAATGTGTTCATTTTAAATTGCTCTGGAAAACACTGAACCTTAGGTTCTCGCAAGCTGCCCATCCAGAATTATAATACAGGTTCTCACAGCAAGAAAAACACGCAAAAATATAAAAAATAACCTCATTCTATAAAAATGAGTTTATGTATGTATTTTTTTTAGTAACTTCTCCAAACATCATCACAAGGTTTTAATTGATAACTGCCAAGAAAACTTATGAGCGCAGCCAAATTCTTGTTTTTTCTATTTTAAATTAAGTGCTTTTTTTCTCATTTTAAAGAGTCAACTGTCCATTCCTCAAACAGTTAGTTGTCTTTTTTGGAGGCAGATCTAAAATTTTGCTGTAAAACTGAGAAATCATGTAGACAAAAACATGAGTTAAAAATTGATTTCTCCCCTCCTGCTGTTCTTCTTTGGGCAAACACCAAACTTGATCTGTATCCCACATAATAACAGCACTGGAAATACTTTTTGTTTGTGTTGTTTGCTGATATTAAAACACACACACACACACACACATACACACACACACACACACATACACACACATGCATACGGTGACCTTTACCAGCAGCTTGGGGGATTTTGGCAATCCGGTACATGGCCAGTGTGATACACATCCACACATACACAAAGCTTAGAGCATCTGATTATGTAGACGTGAACAGTTAATCACACGTGGGCTGTTCTTTCCATTTCCCTCTAGCTGTTGCACATTGATTACATCGAGAATCTTTTTTGAAATCCAACATCTTTATCTGACTCTCTTCCTCTCTGCTCTGTGGCCTCAGAGTTCCCCTCCCCAACCACTGATACAAGACAACATCTCACAAACTCACACCTACCCACAGACGCACATT
>NW_015112672.1:308141-318691 GCF_001443285.1 Poecilia latipinna | reverse complement strand
AAAAAAAAAACAACAACATGAAATAATTTTTCCACAGAATGGTGTCGTGTTCCTGCATGTGATCTCGGGAGCGCTGCAGTTAACGCTGCATGTTTTGACTTGTTCAAGCTCGGATCCTGGTCCTCCTGAGCTGCAGAGTCTCCTGGACTTGCCCGAGGCCTGCAGACAGGTGCTTGAAAAGCCGCCCTCTATTTTCTGCCTAAACTTTCTCTCCTTCACTCCCTGTGCTCCTCTCCCCAAGTCTCTGCTGTCTATAAAGGTGAACACTTGAAATAATGAATCGGATCCCCCTTTCGCCCCTTTCCTTTCTGTATTCCAGTTAAGACTCTCCCTATAGTATTTGCACTTCATTAAACTTGAAATAGGTTTAATATTTAAAACACCGTGAACAGATTTCAACCCGCTCACACCTCTCCACTTTTCTTCTCCTTTTCTCCTCGCTCTTTAATAATCTACTCCCTTATTTCCTCCTTAATGCACTTCTCCTTCATTAAAAGCCAAAATAGATTTAATATTTCAGAGTGTGGACTTAATTTTTTAACCCCTGTCTTCATGGCTTGGTGTCTGACACACGATGAGTTAGATACCTACGTCATGTTAAGACTTTTCCTTTGTCTGTCTTTTTCACTCTCTGGATTTTTCTGTGGCTCATCCATCTCACTTTCTCCACTGTGGGTCTATTATCAGTTCTGTCTCTCACCATCATTGAACTGCCAGCCTCTCTGGCTCATACTGTCCCTCCACCCCCTGTTTGCTTTCCTTTTTTGTCCTCTGACTGACTAGATGGTTTCTGCCCTTTCCTCCCTATTGACTTTTGTATCCTTCTAACTCCACTTCCTTCAGCTCCTTACGCTTTTTGTCCCCTGCTGCCTCAAAAACGGTACTCACACCCACCTTTTACACATTTTGTCCCATTGCAACCACAAACTTCAGTTTCGGGTGGGATTTTACATCGTAGACGACAAAAAATAATGTAGAAAAAAAGAGAAAAGTTTTCAAACAGTTTTCATAAAAGTGTGCCTGGCATATTCAGTTATACACCAAAATATAATCTAGTTAAAACCCTTTCTGCCTCCAGAATTCATATTATTAGTAAACATAATTCACTTGGGATTCATATGGTCAACGTTTTCCACAATTTGCAACATTACAACCACAAACCCCCACATATTTTATTTGGATTTTATGTCATAGGTCAACACAAAGTGGCATAAAGTTAAAGGAAACGGAAGCAGGGTTTTTGTGGAATGCAGTTGTGTTCAGTCATCTTTATCCCTTATGTTCCTTCGGCAGTCACTCAATCTGTAAATGCAGTTCATCATTTGTGAATGCTGTATAAATTAAATACATCTGTTCTGCGAAGGCCTTAGAGGTTTGTTGGAGAAAGTTACTGGAAAGTAAACATCATGAAGACTGATGAACAAACCAAACAGTTCTCAAATAAAGTTGGGGAGATGGTAAAAGCATATTTAGGCCAAAAAACAGGTTATGACATTGATAAGACTGGCAAGTAGAGCATTAATCAAAGGCCTTTTGGTAACTCTGGAGAAGCTGTAAAGATTCACAGCTCAGGTGGAGACAAAAAGCACCTAATTTTTTGTTGGGTGCTCCACAAACCTGGCTTTTGGAGAATAGTGGTGATAATAAAGTCATTATAAGAATTTCACTCAGGGCAGTGGTGCCCAAAGTCGAGCTTCAGCTCTAACTGCAGCGAAAGGTGGTTCAACAAATTACTGACTCAAGAGAAAGACAAGTGTACATTACAGTTTTAGGATTTTCACTCTTAAAACCTGTAAAGGAAGCATATTTCGTCCCAATATACAACTATACAATACATTGAAATGTCTGGGAGTTGTGTTATTTAACGGGGAAAATTCCAAGTAACATATTTTGAAAAGCACTATGCACAATTTATCCTCTGGAGAATAGAGAAAGGAGATGATTCTGTTCTTTCTCCCCTTTTTTTCCCTCTCTCTCTCTCTCTCTCAAAAAATGTTGCATTATTTCTTTGGAAAGCAATAATTTCTCACCACCCACCAGCCATCTTTGCGTTATGACCTCACATCCTGCTGGACATTATGGGTAGCCCACCAGTTAAAAAAGCCCCTTCTCCCACTCCACGATGGCATCACACCACACACCCATTCACACAATTTTTCACACTCTTGCTGTCAGTCTTTTTTGCCTCGCAGCAGTTCTCAATACTGACACCTGCTCTATTTATAAGTATTTGGCTTGAAAAGAATCATTTTTGGACAGGAAGCTGCCCCCTCCCTGTTCTTGACCGTGGCTTTTTTCCAGAACGTCAGAACCCCCTACTACCCATACCTCCTGGCCTTGGAACAGACAAGAGAAGGCTTTCTAAATGGATAACCGAGGCAAGAAAGAACCGAAGAATGGGAGCATGTGCACGGAGTTAAAGATTAGCCATCCCGTCCTGAATGGACCTGAGTCGGGCTCATTTGTGTGTTTCAGTCAGCCTCCCACCACTGCGTGCTCTCATCTCTACAGATATCCCATGCATGTAGCAAATTCCACAATTTCCATGCTAATGTCTAAGTGGTTCAACTCTATTCACACACACACACACTTCTAGCCTTCGAACACTCAGGTCTGAGGATTAAAATACCCACAATGCAATCTGACAGGATGTCCTGTTGGCACAATATAGAGTGGGTGGGTCAGGAGGTTTTTGTGGTTGAACACTCACAGCAGTACCCCCACGGCTACGGCCTGGCCCCCAGCACATCAGCACGCACTGTTTTATCTCAATTGCATGTACAACATAAAGTGTAATTTTGTTATATTCTTATAAATATATTAAAACAAACAAAAAATGGTAAGTAACACACCTACCTTTTGAACACAGACTTATTTTTTAAAACACTCTTTTCCTTTCACGCCGATGATGTAAGGGACATGTCCTAGTTATTTTAGAACTTGAAAGTTTTATCATGGCAGCATCTGAGTCAAACAATATTTTTAACATTTCCAAAGAAGCCGATGCTTCTGCAATCAAACAAAAACTATTACTGTGTTTGCTTTATTAATATGTTTCCCCCTGTTGTGTTTTGGCTCCGTTACTGGTGGGATCCTCTAAGCCAGGGGTTTTCAGAGTCTGACACTGGAAACTGGAAATCCCCACCCTGGATAAAATGAACATAATTTTGTCCCCTGAAGCCTCTCTTGTATAAGGTCAAGCTATTTTAGGTGCATCATGCAAAAATATTGCTAAAATAATTGTATTGGAACTTGAATGACTATTATAGTCTATATATGGTATAGGAATTGCCACTAGGCCTGTACTTTGAGCTACAAGAGCAGAAAACTATGATCTACAAATAGGTTTTTTATTGTCATTAAAGTTTTAGACAGGTATTGTTGTAGAGCTAAATGCAAACAACCAGCTTGCTTTTCCAGAGCCACAGAGTCACCTCAGAGTCATTGCTTCACCTCAGAGTCATTGCTCAAGACATTACTTCCAGTAAATGTTTGATCCTCCCACAGATGTTTTCTGAATTCCTTTACAGTTCAAGCAAGTTCTTTTATCTATTGCTTGTGAGTGTAGTTTTAAACAACACCTGGTTTGTTTGAGTGATCTTTGCAATGCAGAGTGGAATTTTCAATCTCTGATTGGTAATACCCCTTTTGACACTATTGTGCATCTGCGATGCCTTTCAGTGGCGTAGGAAGATGACTTTTCTTAAATAAATAATGCTCCAGCATTGCCTTCCCACGCATTTGACATTATCACATAAACAATTCGGCTCAGGAAACTTTCCATTGGTTTTTTTTTTTTTTTTTTTTTTTTTTGGGGTTTGTTCAAACATTTCTGCGTCATGAGCGTCACAACCCTGAAACGCTTTGTTGTATACAGGACAATGATGCAAGAGCTGAAATGTAGCATAATGTGGCCGATATATAAAGTCATTTTACGCTATGCAGATGCTTTACCTGTGCTGATGAAGACTTTAATGTGATCTATTTGAATTTTTTTTTTGTTGTTTTTTTAAGATTTCTGGGAAAATAACAACCCTCGATGTCTAAGGTCTGACAAAAGTAGGAGCTCATTGAAAATCCCCAGTTCAGTATCCGAAATAGTTGAGCAATTGCAGAACTTATTAAAAATTGCTGGTATGAACTATTTATTCGCATTTCTGACAATATGTATCTCAATTAGCTATTGACACACCTTGTCCTGAAACATGCATACTTGATGTTTTAAAGTAAATACAGTGAACTACACTGGCCTGTTTTGCGAATTGCAGCTATAGCAGCAAAAAAAAAAAAAAAAAAAAAAAAAAAAAGGAAATTCCAATATTTTCTGTTTTTCATACTTTACTAAATTTGGAAGTGTTGTCATTCAGAAGTTTGAGTGTTGACGTCTGAGACAAATCACACACAGCAGTACTTACCTTAGCAAGGTAAATGTTTCAATTGGCTCCAGGCGATGGCAGCCCAACCTGCTCCGATTGACTTTGATTAAACATTCTTGTACAATTTACATCTCTAGTTCATTATGAAAAATAGCAAAAATAAAATGAGACAGTGACATGTTGTGTAGATTGTTCTGAAGTCTTGAAGCAGAATTGTCCATTCTCATCTTAAAACAGACACACTGGACACAATATCTATAAAGAATTGTAATTAAATTGGTTTACATTTGGAACATCCTAAAACAAATTTTTTGATATACCATCATAACCTGCAAGGAAAGAGAAAGTGTTCCAGATGCTAAATATCAGTTTTCAATGATAAAATGTCCTGAAAAGTATAGAATTAGTAAATAGGTACAAATAATAAGTATTGAAATATGGCTCAGTTTGCAGATTTTATTCCTTGCTCCAATTTATTTTGAAATTGATCTGTTTAAAGGACACCCGTTAGCTTTAAATTGCCATAAAATGCCAATCTAAAACTAAAAAAATGGATTAAGTTCACAACATTTTAACCTCTCGTCAACCTCTTTAGTCTTTTAATCTGGAGCTGTTTTTCTTGAGAGGAGCCTGGTTCAGATGCCACAAGAAATATTCAAACTGGTATTCTGTTCCTAAAACCTAAATAAATGAGTCTACATTCACCAACGACTCTTTAAATGATCTGTGTTTGGTGAAGAGCAATCAAGTCTTCATTTTAACAAATTTAGGTGTTGTCGATTTTGAAACAGAGCTGATGTAAATTGGCCTAGTTGCTAGATAAAGTAGTAAAATAGCTCTTTATCGCACTTCCAATTTGGAAGCTCAATTCAGTCTCAGGTTATTTTACAGTTTTTGAACACACAGATTATAAGCTTTTACTTCTTTTTCAAGGTGTTACGCTCAAATGTAAGAATCTTTAAAAAAAATAGGCAGGATTATCAACATAAACAAAGCAATTTAAGAACCTATCTTTGTGAATGATCATAAATCAATGATTTATTAAGCAATCAGGTGCAACTATAGTGCTTATTAAACCACAGACATTTTGGACATGAACCTGAAAGCATTTTCAGCTAACATTTGCTAAATCTGCTCATAGATGGGGATTAAAAAAAAAAAAAAACATCATCAGGATAACCAGTCCTTTGATCTGGTTCCTTCTGAGCAACTGTTGGAGTCAAAGGGTTATGTGACAAATCTGAAAACGTCTGCGGTAATTAGAAGAAATAAGTGCACAAAACTGCCAAAATTTTAATTTTGAGCGACTCATCTCTGTTTTTGTACCCTTTGGTGGTTGGTTTGTTTTTGTTAGGAATAGGAATACTATCAAATCTCCTATGCCTAGTGATTTTAAAGATCCTAATGGTTGTAATAGACCCAGTAAGCTTTATTCCCTCTTCAGAGGGGGATCAATGATTGACTTTGTCTTGTGGAGATAAGAGAAGCGCTGTGATGTGACCCAAGAAGCTTCTTTTTCTCTTCTGCAACGGCCAGATAGGCTTAAACATCTACCAGCTCGCTGCAGACGCGAACAACACACTTCAGCCAACATTCACCGAGTTTGCTGAGAACAAACTGCAAACCTACTGCACACATCGGCAGGCCTCCTGGCAAAGAAAAGTTTAATCTTAGAGCGCTTTATAGGAAGCTCACCCAGTCTGTGCTCTGTTTCTCTCTCAGTTTCAGTCAACCTGAAGTTCCTCTTCCCCCGATTTGTTTATTTTAGAAAGGTGGCTTTGTTCTATTTACTGTACCCACTCCCTCGGAGGCCTCCCCTCCTCGTCGGACCAGTTAGAAAAGGGGGAGCGAGAAGGAGGAAGAGGAGAAGAGGGGGATGAAGGGGGGGGCGTGATGTTTGGACAAACGAACAGCCCGAACAGGATATAGAGGTCTACAGCCCGTGGGTGTGTCAGTTTGGCCGTCACAAAGCTCAGACATATGCACACATATGTGCACACAATTGTGGGAGTGTTCCCGCTGGAGGGCAAAGTCTCCCTTCCTCTTACACATTCATCCTCCCTTCTCCCTTCATTCCCCCTTTCCGCCAGCCATCACACCCCTCCACACCTCCTTCCCTCAAACCTCTCTCCCTCTATCTCTCTCTCCCTCCTTCATCCCTCATTCCTTCCATTGTGACAGCCCCCACCGCTCTTCCTCTTTGTCCAACAAGGAGAAAAAAAGAAAGTGTTAAAGATACAGAAGAGTTGGCCAACAGGAATGAGAATCTAAGAGGGAGAGGCCAAAATCACCACAGGGGACAATTATGGCTTGGGTTGTCTGTGTGCGTGTGTGTGTGTTTGTGTGCGGTTCTTTTCTGGGTTTGATAGTTCCAGAGATGCTGAAGACAGTCCTGGAAGCCACTATCTGTCCTCAGTAGCAATGCATCCCCTCGTTCTCTCCTCTATCCCTCCTTCCCTCAGTCTCTTTGGACCTTCTTTATCGTCCTGTCAGTTCACTCTGTCACTTCTGTTTCCACTCATTTCATACACTGAAGCTACAGCCACTTTTTCAATCCATTGTGTGTGTGCGTGCGTGTGTGTGTGTCTGCTTATGGTTTAACATTGGCTACAAATAAAGGGCAGGACTGTAGGTGGGTTCAACTCCCCTCCATCAGTAGTTTTCTGGCCCTTTATTTGCTTGTAAAAGTCCAGTTATTGGTTCAGCTCATCACATTGTAGTAACCATTGTGTTAGAGATCACAAGAACTGAATCTGATTTTACTTTAAGCATCAAGATGCCTTACGTCACCCCTTCTTCAATCTTGTTGCTAATATTATGCTCTGAAATTGGGTCTAAATTAAGACGTCAAAGTTATTGGGATATTTCAATAGATGGAGTATATGGTCATTTATTGTGATTTTATGTAATACACTAACTAATGGTAGTATTTAATTGTGAAGTGAAAAAAAAACTGATTCGCAATTTTAAATTGTTTTTGTAAGTGAAAAGCTAAAGATTGTGTCATGCCAATACTTTGTCTCAACTTTGCACCGCTAGTGGCTCAACCTTCTCACAAAATAATTCAAGCTTATTCAGATTGGATGGAGAATGTCTTCCACCATCAGTTTTTTTTTCTTTACCTGTAGATTATGAACTAAATCTGTGTTAAGACTTTGACTGGGCCCTTTAAAGACATAAATATGCTTTGATCTAGTCCAGTCAAGTTTATTTCAGCAACAGGCATCTAGCTTAAATGCTTTACATGATAAAAATATAATACACAAACTAAACATAAAACAAACAGCAAACATTACATTTTTTCATATGGCTTCATCAGAATCATAAAGAATAATCATCAAATCCATGTTCCAGTTGTTTTTAATCAAAGACAACTCTAAACGAGTGTGTTTTAGCCTTGATTTGACGGAACTCAGTGTTTCAGCTGTTTTGTGGTTTTCTGGAAGTTTGGTCCAGATTAGTGGAGCACAGAAACTGAATGCTGCTTCTCTTTGTTGGTTCTGGTTCCAGCTGTCTAACTGACTTTTTAGGCAGACCTGTGAAGATACAGTTACAGTAATCAATGCGACTAAAGATAAACACATGAATGAGTTTCTCTAGATCTTGCTGGGACATCAGTCCTTTAATCCTACAAATGCTCTTTGGGTGACAGAAGGCCAACTTTGTAATTGTTTGTATGTGTTTTTGTACGTTCAGGTCCGAGTCCATCTCCACATCCAGATTTCAGGGCGGTTCACTAACTGAAGCTACATGCTGAGTGTTGATCGTTTCTCTTTAGGTCCAAAGAAAAAAACTTCAGTTTTGTTTGTGACTTTTCAATTGAACTTACTGTAGTTCAAGTATTTTGTGATCTCACCCTTTAAGCCAATTTAAAAGAGAGATTTTAAGATATTTTTTTTCACATATTGGTACAGTTTTCTGAAGAAAAAAAAAAAAGAAAACTTGTTTGGAAAAGGGTTAGTTTATATTTAAGCATAACTCACACCTCTTCTCTAAACAATAAGTTTTAGGCAATTTTTCTTTTTTAAAAATCTTTTAGTGCTTGTGACTTTCATTAATGGTAGTTGGACGGGAAAAGGTCAGAAGAGATTCGAACCCCCGGACGGCTGCATCGAGGACTTTTTATTCTTTTTATTCACCTTTAAACATTAACAAATTATTTTGAAGACAAAAATATATGCATATTTTCCTAACCGTAGAGAGGAAGTACGGTTTCTTCGCATAGTTGATGTTGAAAGTGCAACTTTTCCAGTCCTCACCCTGTTCCACTTCACTTCTTTTTCTCCCCAGCCCATTTACCTGATATCACCTGTCAGTCTACACACCCTTTCCTGTTATTTCCTCACTGATATACTTAGGGAGCGATATACCGATATACTCATAAAGGAAGGCTACATTCAACGAAGAGCATTTTGTTGGTGAACCACAGTCGCACCAAACCGAGCACTAAAATTTCATTTCCAAACCTTTCAGCTTGCTCCTTGCTTAGTTTTCGGTGAGTAACTCAAACAGGCAGAGTTCATCTTGTAGCAGAAGAAGATCAGGTTCCCCAGAAGGTTCAGAGTCCACACTGCTTCCAATAACACCACGGCAGATTTACAGCGCATGTGATGAGCGCGCGTGTGTGTGTATGTGTGCGTGCGTGTGTTTGTTTGGGCTGAGAATAGAGACATAGACAACATGGTTTCATGGTGGCTGTAACTGTGGCCCTGGCAGTTTTTCCTCATTTTTTTAATAGCTTCCCCATAGTTCATCTGGCCTTGAAACATCCAGCCTCAGTGTGTAGTTTTCATGTGTCTTTTTTGCGTGTTTTTATTAGACAGAGGAGTGAGACTGCAACAGGGTGGTGTGAGGTGGGTTTGATAGCACCCCTCTTCCCGCTCTTCTCCTTCATACCCCTCTGTTCGGGCCCTGATAAGAGGAGCCGTGGTCTGTGGGGGTTAGGGATTCCTGTCTGGCACAGTCGCACCAGCACACAGAAACACGCACGCACCCTCGCTGGGATCCGCCCGCTCCGCATTCCTGTGTCCGGCTAAGGAAGCAGCCCAGCCGTCTTCCCCTCCACTCCCAAATTATCCCCTTCTCCTAAAGTCACTGCATACTTATCGCACGCCCTTCTACCTCTCTCATCCAATATTACACCCACGGACCTCCTCCGTCTACTGTTTTTTTTTTTTTTTCTTCAGGATCGCTCAACCATAGACAGCTTCTCTACATATCTGAAATGTTTCACAATAAGCAGTGTGATGTAGTGATGTCATTTTTTTTGACAGTGTGAAAGTTTGAGAATAATATTTCTGCTGCTCATTTTTTAAAATCTTCTGTTTAATTTGATATTTCTGCTTTTAATCCTTATGCTCCATTTTTTAACTCCCATAACATTTTCACCTTTACTTTCTGTCCCAGCATGCCTCCCTTTCTCCCGCTCTTGGGGCTGTGTTACAGAGGTCAACAGGGGGTCTTGCGTTCTCTTGCTGCCCCTCTCTCTAATGGTTTCTTAATGAGAGAGTTGGAGAGGGAGAAGGAAGCAGAGAGAGAAGCTTTCTGGAAAAGCTGGGTGAGATATCAGCGATTCTGCTTACAGCGCCGACTGTGTGTGTATGTATGGGTGTGTGTGTGTGTGTGTGTGTGTGTGTGTGCTTTGTGCACATGCCTGTGCTGTACGACTGACCCCTTGCTCCATTTTGAGGCCTTTCTGTGCTCCGTGCTCCACTCTGGGGAAAGAGGAAATGACACGTTTGTACCCTTGAATGAGCTCGTCTCACACACACACACGCACACGCACTACCCACGGGACCTGGCTCCGGGGGAAAGCTGGAGAGGGGAGGAGGGGGGGCGTTGTGTAGGTGAGGGAGGAGGAGAAGGGGTGATGGCCCACTCTTTAATTTGCATAGTTTCTGCTGATTTGATCATTAGCAATTAATCTCAGTAGCCCAGCTCAACTTCGTCGGGGAGGTAAAGACGATTCCCTCTGTGCACATGTTGTGATTTTGTACCGTTCTTCATTAAATTTTATAACGTATAGCTGTTTTTGAGTCCAGGTAATATAGCGGAAATAATAAATATAAGATTGTTTTTTTTTTTTTTTTTTTTTTTGGGGGGGGGGGGAATTTGGGGGTTAAAAAAATTTAATTTTTTCAAAAGGGGGGGCGTATTGGGGGGACCCTTTTTTTT
>NW_015112672.1:251314-304983 GCF_001443285.1 Poecilia latipinna | reverse complement strand
TTTTTTTTTTTTTTTTTTTTTTTTTTTTTGGGGGGGGGGGGCAATCTGGAGTTACAATAAATTCAGATTATGCAACAGGGGGCTGCATATGGAGAGACCTTCTGTTTTGTTGGCTTGAGACCTTTGAGAGGATTGCTGACTTGTTTGAGGGTTAAAGCCCAATTTCCCCCCGCTTCATCTTGAGATCTGTTCAGCTCAAGGCTCATACAGGTCTCCTCTGATCTATAACCGGTTAGCACACACCAAGCACAGATTTGGCAAGCTCATCTACATCTCATCTCACTCTCACTTCCCCCGCCTGTTGAACCCGCCGCTCCGTCCTCGTGCCCCGCACTTGTGTGTGCACGAGGAACGGTGCGACCCGTCCCTTTGCTCTGCCAGTTTTCCGTCTCCCTCACCCCTCGGTTTTCCTCTAAATGGCACTGTACTCCTCCCATGCTGAGGCCAGAGCTCTCTCCATTGTTGGAGGCAGGTTGCCAGGGATACAAGCACAATCTTAATGTTAAGAGATGGGGAGAGATGAGCAAAGAGAAGGGAGGAAGTAGCTTATCTGGCCACCAGGCAGCCCCACCAGCACGCTCAGGCTCTCGTGAGAACACGTAATAAACCCCTGCTTACTAACGTGTGTCCCTAAGTGGACGGAGCAGAATGAGACTGACTGCTTGTGGGAGAACCTTTTGTACTAGTTGCCTACTTTCTGCTCACCTGTTGTGACTGGAGTGTAAGAGTGCAGTGAAAAGTCTTCATGCGTTGTGTTTTTTGCACATTTGACAGGCAGCCCTATTGGTGGAGGAGCTGTTCTACTCTTAAGAATATTTGCAGAAATAAAATGTGAAAGAGAAAAGTCACGTTTATAGTGAGTTCTGTGTGGGGTTTCATTTTACCAAATACTGATGTTTAAACTTGAATACGGTAAACATCTCAGTAGGTTATGTTTTTTTTTTGTTTGTTTTTTGTTTTTGTCATGTGAAAGGATGTCCAGTGGCTGCTGTAGATAGGCGTCATCAAATCTGCAAGATTCAGACATGGATAATCATACCGGTGTTCTCACACAATGTTTTATGAATTTCAATTAGATTACGTTGTATGTTTTTTTGTTTTGTTTTTTCCAACCCAAATCTGGATTTAAAAAGAATCACCTGGAGAAAATACTTGCACAGAATGACTCGCATAGCAAAAAAAACAAAACAAAAACAAAAACAAAAAACAGACAAATATGAAGACAGAAAGCATTGTTCAATTTTTTTATTCCAATAATTTCTCATCTGAACAAAATTGGAAAATGCTGATAATATTTTATGGATTTTTTTTTTTTTTAGTGTTTTTTGCTCTTTAAGGCATTGTCACAACAGTTTCATGTTTAAAGCTCAATAGCTACATGCATATATTATCTAGTTGCAATCTTAATTCACCTTCTATCTTTATAATATTTTTACCTTGATTGAATGTGTTGGACCAAAACAAAGTATAGTGAAAGAGAGGCCCGTGGTACCTCTGGAGGAGCTGCAGCGATCCGCAGCTCAGCTCCAGCCACATAGGGAAAGCAAGCTGTTTGGTGGAACATTGACCCTGTGAATCAAGTAGAGGGGAAGTATCGGGCTTTGGAGGGCACTTTCATTTGTCTGGGTGAGTCTCATAAAATTCCTAAAAATACATTGAAGCAAATTGTTTTAATGCAACAAAACGTAACAGTCTTGTATACTATTCCGAGGCACAGCAGACAGTGGGGGCTGTGCCACATACGTGCTGCTTGTACAGTTTTTACTTGTTTCGAACACTTTAAGCTGTGTTGTTAATTCCAACATACTGGTGCCAAACAGAAGACAGGAACTCTTTTCACCCATTCATGGGATTATGCACATTATCTCTCTAAGCATTTTAAGGTATACAAACCCAGAAAGAAGAATGTTTCTTGAGGAGCCTCTGCTGGAAGTAATATTAGCCTTACACACTCTCAGTAGTAGCTACCTAAGCAGAAAGTAGCTGCAGTTGTTGTAGAGAGGTCATCCCAGGTTCCAGGATAAGAGTTGCGGAGGAGGACTACCTTCCTCTTCTTCTTCCTAACTCTTGTTGGTTTGCACAGTTAATTTCAGCCAAAGTATGGGACAGGGGTGCAGTTACACTCGGTCGTTACATGCATGCATTTTTTATTAGCAATAAAAATTTAAAGAAGTAGTAACGTTTGTCTTCATTGAACTGATTTAGTGTTTCTCTTCTCCTCAGCTGCGATTTCAGCCGAGGTGAAGCTATTTAGATGGTCAGTGTGAGTCGAACAGTGTATGAAGACACGCATATCACAGGCTGAAAGCAACAGTCAGACCCCGACTCTTTGTTGATTTCCTCATCTACTTTCCATTATCCGTCCTCTTTGTCTCTTTGTGTCCAACCTCACCCTCAAAACGGCCCTGGACTGAGTCGGACGGGGCTTTCGGGCTCGTTCGTCGGGTCCTCCCCTGAGCTAGGAGCCAGAAAATAACTTCACTTTTTCTCTCTCAATCTCTCAATCTGTCTCTCTTTGCTCTCAGCACAAAGCCCAGCGTGTCTGCCTTCCTTCCCCACCCAGCATTCTTTCCCCATGCAGACCTCTCCCCCGCTCTGTGTCGTTTTCTCTCCTTTGACTTCCCTCCTACCCACCAACTCGCTGCTCAGCCTCACCCTACCTTTCATTAGCCCACTCTTTATCTCACACACTCACTCTGCTGCCTCTCTGCATCCCCCCACCTCCTGCCTCATGTTCCTATCTCTCTAGCTTTTTATGTTTGCCTCTCTCTTTTCTCCTCCCTCTCTCCCCCCTTAGTTGCTTTGGCTTTTGTTTCTGATACATCTTCATTTATTCCTCGCTCCCGCTCTTTCCCTGCTGACCCTATTATTTTTATATTCGTTCTCTCTAACTGCCATCACTCCCCCTCTCTGCCTCTCTCTGCCTCCCTCCCACTCCTCTCAGTCCCTCTAAGCTGCATTAACTCCCCAGATTACCTTGAGCCCTGCAATCCTCCATCCCCCACGCACTCACCCACTCTTCCTCCCCTCCCTTCCTTCACTCGTTCACTTGCTCATGTTAACCCCCCCCCCCCACAGTCCACAGTAGGGTGGTTAATTGTGAAAACGTGTATAGGTTTTTTTTGTTTGTTTTTATGCCACGTCATTGGGACTTAAACAGCTAACCTGTAAAAAGAAATACTTGTGTGCTTTATGGCCTCAACAGAGTTATTATATCACTTCGAGCATCTGTGAAGTGACTCAGGTAGTCAAATTAATTTCCTGAGTCCTGTCACCTCTTTAATGGCCCCTCTAACACTCTGATAAGTTCATTTAAGGTACATATTTTACTTGTTCACCTTATGGATAATAAACCCGTTCATAGGCCATGGAGGCTAGTGTTTAACTCGGTGAACAGTGATGTTTTCCCTGCTTCATTCAGTCATCAAATAAATCAATATGTAGAGATGTAGCCTATCTGGAAATCGAATGATTGAGTTATTTCAGCTTGATAGCTCGGTAAGTTGAGGGTCTTTTTCGGGGGGCTTCAAACTCCAGTCCTCAAGGGCTGCTGTTGTGCAACTTTTGGTGTCTCTACAGACCCTTATTGCATCCTGAGGGGGCAAGTCGGGTATTTATGCCAGGTAGCCTGAAACAGGGAGACATCTGAAAGCTGCAGCACATCAGTGCTCAAGAGCAGGCTACATTGTCTAGGAAATACACACCATGTCGCTGTTTTGTAATGCTACCAGACTGAAGCAAGCTAATAACTGGTGCGAGATGCTAAAAACAACACACCTGGGGAAGTAGTTGGACCTTTTAAAGCAGCTTTGCTGGACCGGAGACGCAACTAAAACTGGCAGGACACCAGGCCCTGGAGGATTGGAGCCCAACACTCAAGATCCAACCCTGTGGTATTCACTTTGATCTGTAGATGAGCCACACAACCACAGATTTTGTGGACGTTTTCAAGAATTCCATACCAGCTTTTTTAACAACATGTGAACCACACGTGCACCACTTCTACAGAACCAGTCCAATCACACCTAAGATATCACAGCAATGACATGCTGTGATATCTCATGCAGACACTATAGAAACAATGTAATCAGAGATTTGAAATTCCAGTTGATGGTGCCGCAGAACACTGTTAACTCTGCCCCACTGATCCCATTGACTAGTCACTATTCAAAACAGGGGCTCAGCCTAAGTGAGAACAAACTTGATGTTCTACAAAATCCCCTGCATTACCACACGTTAAGACCCACCATGTTTTTCAAAAACGGAAAAATGCTTGCGTGCGCCTTCAGGTGAAGAGGAAAATTTAATGCTCATGGTTTTTGTCTTTGCAGGTCTTCCCCCTCAAAACGACAAGCAAACAACCATGTGCTTCCTATTCGTTCGCCTCTTCTGTGCTAATTTTATTTTTTAACCTTTATTTTACCAGGTTAAAAAACCCACTGAGATTAAAAACCTCCTTTTCAATGTATTCCAAGAGGCAGCAACAAATACAGCACATAAAAATACACAGTTAAAAGAAAATGTCAAGCTATGAAAAAGAGACACGTGTCATAGAATCAGCCATTTAGATTTTAAACGAGATGAGTTCAGTCAATCTTAAAGTTTCTTGTAACACTTTATATGACGAGGGAACAGAGCGAATGAAAGCCTTCTTGCTCAACTCAGTACAAGCAAGAAAGGACATAACGAAGCACCAAATTGTGTGAGCAAAAAGTATGAGTGAATTAATTAAAAAAAAAAATCATGAAAAGTACGCAAGCATCTTCAGCATGAAGATGGACGTTGAATCAAATCACAGTTGTTTAAAATGCTGGTGGGATGTTTGCATCACACTTAACACAGTCGCCTCGCGACAAGAAGGAGTTTGCATGTTCCCCTCAAGCTTTCACACATTTGCAGTACTCTCCTTGAGCATAGATCAGTTTGTAAAAGGGAAATTGGTTAACTTTGAGGGGGAAAAAATCACTCTAAATTTACAGCAGAATAGAGAAAATTTAGTTAAAAAATCTCAGCTGTGGGGATTTTTTTTTTTTTTTTTTACAGATATGGCATAGAGTCTGCATTTTGCTTGTAGTTGAAGAACTTTATTTCAAACACTGTTGTCAGAGTGGATTATAGCACACAGAGACTAGTGAACCAGCAGGATGTACAAGACTCATTGATGGTTCTGACTGATTAGGAGAATTAGAGAAAGCTGGTCAGCTAAGAAGTTCATAATTAACCTATTAACCTACAAGAGACTCGCATTTGAGTTCGAAAATTCTACAGATGCTTTTTACAGTTTGCAGGTGTGGAATAAGAAACCTGCAGCTCAATCTCAAGTCTGTGTTTGCTTTGTGGCTGTGATTGGTTGTTCGGTTTAAAATGCGTGAACATGACTCCCTGACTGAAAACAAACATGAACTGTGGCTAATAGTTCAAGAAGGTAGTTTCTAAACTGAGAAAAGATTTTGAGTTCAAAGTCATTCAACCACTGAACTTTCTTTGTGCAAACAACCAACTGTCTAAAATCACTGACCTATTCAATGTTCTTTAAAATAAAGAAAAGAGTGGTTTTTGTTTCTATGCTCTTATTGCAACCAATTATTTAACATATTTTGCACGTGACTCAACAATATCCAAAAAACAGCTCAAACATAAATGATTTCTCTGTACCAGATTATATATGTAAGTTCAGGATGATGTTTTGTTTTTAGACACGCGTAATATTTTGCACGTAGGCTGTAAAGTTAAATGTTGGTCTCATCTAAGCAGAACACCTTTTAGCACATGTACTTGTTTGCTGTGTTACTTACCCAACAGGATTTCTTCTTACAAACTTGGACTCTATTCGCCTGTTTGATAACTTGAAAGTATGAACTGATTTTATCTAGGCGTGTCAGGGTACAGAAGAATAATCCAAGCCACACTTGTTGGGTTTCTATATATAGATAAAAACCGGAAATCATTGTTAATTTTGTTCCACTTAGTAATTTTGTACTAACTGGTGTGAGTCTGTCTCATAAAACCCCCCCCAAAAAAAGAATGTATTTCAGTTTGTGGTTCTGGCATAACGAATGCAAAAACAAACAAACAAAAAAAAGTTCAAAGTGTATGAATACTTTTCCAAGGCTTTGCCTTACATATTCATAACATGCTTTACCACATTAATGTAGACATGGAATTAAACACGGAGATGAAAGACGTTTTCATATTTAGTTGCTGGGTGTACTGTAAAAGTCCTTTCACACAATGCCCTCCCTCCCACAGCCTCTGTAACCTCCCCCTCACCTCTTCTTGCCTCCCCTTCACTTACCCATCCACCCACACTCCATCACCCCACCGCTCACCTCTCGCCCCACCACTTTTGCAATCGTGCTCCTCTCTTCTCCTCTCCTCCCCTCCACCCACACTCTCTTTTTTTTTTTCCTCAGAGCCCCCAGCAGCAGAACCACCATCACTACCAGCACCATCGTATCCCTCTCCACTGTCCTTTACCACTTTCTTCCCTCTGTCCCTCCCTCCCTCTAAAGCCTTCAGGCCATGCTTGATTTATGCTCGCCCTCCCTTCCACCACCACCATCACCACCACCCACCCTTCCCTATCTCTCCAGGAGGTTGTGGCCCGACTAGTCCCTAAAAACAACAGAGGGAGAAGAGAATAACAGCCTTCTTTTTTACTTTCCATCCTCCCTCCTTTTTAACCCAGCATTTTTTTCATTCCCCTCTCCCACACTGCTTTTTAAATTGCCTCTGAATTCTTGAGCTGTTTTAGTGCCTCACTCCCCCTTCTCAGCTGAAATTACTTTTTTACCCTCTCAAACTCTTGGCATGCTGAGGAAGCAAGTTTCACCTTCCCTCCCCACTCCTCCTCGTCCACTTGAGAACAAACGCACCTCGGCCGCACGTCCGTCGCAATAAAAAACGCGGAGACGAGATGTTGCGATGTCGCGCGTGCAACACAGTAGATTCTTGTAGTGCCCTGTCCTCGTTCTGACTCTTGGCTGCCCAAGCCATTAACCCACACAACTTGAGGCAAGGCTTCTTTCTCTGTCTTTCACCGTCACACACATTTACTTACAAATATACTCAGTGAGAGTCTTTCTCCTTTGTTTGCACTCACCCTACAAACATGCACACAGGGCCCTGCTTTCTTTTCTGACAGCTCTCTTGTGGTCGACAAGCCTCAGTAACTCGTTGCCTAACCACCCTAGCCTTTTTTTTTTTTCTCTCCATTTTGCTTGGCTACTGTCTGTTGATTTGATGGCGTGAACCTTTGTTTTTTTTGTTTTTTGTTTTTTTTGTACTTGTAAAGTAAGTATTGAAGGCATCAATTTATTTCTCAGTAAATATATTTCTAATATAACATAGTAGGAAAAAAGTAATTACTATCCTACAGAGAGTAAATTCAGATGCAGCAGCAGGATCAAGACTATGTAGGTTTACACAAAAGTTCTAAAAGAGAAAAAACAATATTAACAATAATAATAATAATAATATACTGTACACGATTAGAACATGAAAACACTGTGCAGTTATTAGAAGTAGAAATAGCATTCTGCAGTTATTGGACATATAAATATATCAGTAGCAAGTCATTCAGACAGTCAGTAAGTAATCCACTTCGTAAAAATAAATCTGCACTGTTGTGCACTTTATGCACAACAGTGCATAAAGTGGAATAACTCAAGAAATAAGTGTTGAAGACACATCGCCCTCAAAAATGACCACAGCTACAATGATGTTTAGAGGTGGGAACATCAGGGTTTGAAGCTGTTTTTCAGCATAACGCAGTACCGGCAGATTTCCGATAGTTCAAGAGAGGATGAAAGGAGAAATTTAGAGAGACGGCCTCAAAAAGAATCTGAATCTTCTCACTTGAAACCAATTGAGAATTTATGGAAAGAACTGAAGATCAAACTGCACAAAGGAGGTAACAGTTAGTGTAAGAGAGCAAGTCAAAATCCCATTGATTTCATTTCGTTTTATTAAGTGTGCGTCACTGAGTGTTGCGGGATGTTTGGTGTGTATTTCATTTGAACGACTTCATCGTAAATATATCTACTGTAACATTAACTAGATTAATAGCTCTTCTCTCTGCTGTCTTTTGAGGTGTTAAAATGCGCATCCACAAACAGCCAGGCCACGAGTGTCTGTTTTTGTGGGAAAGTAGCAGATATGTGTGTGTGTTCGGGGGGTGGGGGGGGTCGATCCGTCAGCGGGTGTACTTTTGTTAAAATCGGAACTCTCTCGCCCGACAGCGTTCAGATCACATAATCAGAACAGAAGATCAGAGGTCAAACTGGGCCAGCTGACCTATTCCTCCCCTTTCAGGCCTTCCTCACCTCCTCTTTACTGCCTCAAAGTGTCTCACTGTAACAACACACCACCCCTGACACACACACACACACACACACACATCAATGAGAAATACAGTGCAGCCTCCAACCACAGCATATAAAACTGCATCCTCTATCCATTAGCCATAACTCAGTATTCCTCACAACACGTATAAAGTACAGTCAAACGCACAGTTTTTATTCCGAGTCTCAGTCCTTTTTTTTTTCCCACACTCAGCTCTGACATAGCTTACAGCGTCGCTCGCATTAACAAAGAGAACCACCATTTCTACATATTTGTCTCTCCTTTTTTTTTTTTTTTTTTTTTTTTTTAAAAAAAGGGGTTTTATTTAGCATAAATGTTGAAGCCAAGGGTGCCCGGCTGCCATGGCAACCAAATTAAACGGAGGATCTCTTCAGAAAGCAGAAATCTAAATTATTCGGACTCTTTTATGAAGGGGAAAATGAAAATTCTTTCCACTGTACAGAAACTGCTTCAGTGTAAAAGCAGAAGAAAGGAGCTGAGAGCGGGAAGAAAATGATGAAGAAAACGTCTTTGTTTTTTTGGGGGGGGGGATCTGACCATGTAGTTCAAAGGCATATCTCTTGCTATTGAAATTCATAGGTTGTCTCATGACACTGAGCATATTGTGCATGAAGGAATGATGTAACCGCAGTGTCTCTACAACACGAGATAAACCTATTGCGTTTGAAAGACGCCGCGTTTTGTGTGTCTGCAAATCCTCGATGAAAACCAAACCAGGCGCAGGAATGATGAAATCCATAGGATGGAAGCTCGGGATTAGTTGCGACTTGTTTCTGGTGCCGTAAATGATGATATCTGTCCGGGCAGAGGGCTGTTTAAGGATAACACCACCAGCACAGGCCAGTCAAAGCTCAATATTTAAGTGGGGATTACGGGACACATTTTGATTAAGTGTTTTTAAAGACTGTTTGCATTTGGCTCAATTATCTTTTTTCACTCTACCCCACGTCTTGGATGTGTGGGTATCTATTTATGGGTATACATCAATAAATTAGAATATCCGTTTCCGTTTCCTCCTTAGGTTAAGGTGTTTGTGACATTGTCTGTGGTTCAGGAATATGTTTACACATTGAGCCCATGTCCTGTGTGTAGGGGCTCTTGGAGCATTGACTTCATGCTGTAGTCCACATCTTGTGATCGTCTATAAAACTCTTGAAAAATATATTTTTCACACTTACCTTTTATTCAACTTCTCATTAAAACCTTTTGATACAGCACTCTGTGAACAGCCAGCTTCTTAAGTGATGACCTGTGATTGAAACCTACATGTATGTGATTAATCTAAACTAAATAACTCAAATAAGAGCTTATTTTTTTATTGAAGCTCATCTGCATTCTTAAAAAAAAAAAACATAAACTCTGCTGTACAACAGACCCCTTCCAGTCACTCTTATGTAAAATACCTGCAAATTTACACCTTTTTTTTTTTTAAAACAAGTTTGACATTCCTGACGTGACCCATTTTCCATAAGACTAAATCGAGCGTCTCGCGATTGATTCATTGTTACTGTATGGCTGCGAGGAGGGCTGACATGTTCCATCTGTGGACGTTCGTCTTCCGAAGACGCGGGAAAGACTGGTCAGGGTTCATTTAGTCGTCCAATAAACAGATGAGTGGTGGGACACATGGGGGTCAGAGATGATGCTCTTTTCTCTGCCTCCTTCCCGTCTTCTCCCTCCAATTGTCATCCTCCCCTTGCTCTCTCTGTGTGTGTATTGTTGTTGTTGGCCAACAGCAGATCTATGTTATTGATTGACTCCTTTGGCTGCTGGGCTGCCCACTGAAGGAGGGGGCAGAGCTCTAATGAATTCCTGCACCTCGTGCCCCTTGCGCCAACCCCTACACCCCCTTCTTAATTAACTTTGTGTGTTTGTGTGGGTGTGAGTGCAGGTGGGATGGATTTGTGTGTGTGTGTGTGTGTGGATGCACGCAAGTATGTTTTTCTTTGTGCCTCCTCCCTAGCTATACTCCCCCGCTTTCTTCTCTCCCCTACATTTTTATTTTTTTTTTTTGCTTATCTGCCTTCTCTCTATTCCTCTGCTTTAGCTCTATATCTCCTTTTTTCCCTATCATCTGATGAGTCTGATAGTTGAATGGGGGAACAGACAACTTTATATGGATGTCACTCTTATTTGTCACAGCTCATCCTCTTCTTCCAGCCACTAAATCTAATTGTGATCTCAAGATTGCTCAAATCTGTGTACATGCATACAGAAAGGATATCCATCCTCAGGACTGATCTGAGTGTCATGAAAAATGTCTGGTGTGTGTGTGTATGTGTGTGAACACTGTAGACCCATCGGTATTCCAGACGTGCAGGGAAACTACTGTTTCTGTCACCTTGACCACCTTGATTCCCCCTGCAGTAGACAGCAGCTCTGAGCTGCACAACAGACACTTTTGCCCGAGCTCGACGTAGTTGGAGGAGACACTTTCATTTTCTTCACTGCTCATTTCTGTTTTGCACGCTCCTTCATCAAACTGGTGTTTTCCTTCACTTTATTTATTCCTCATTTGCTGCAAGTGAAATTTCAATTGTCTGTTATGTGACAACCGCACATTTCAATTTATTTAAATGGGATTGTGTGTGATAGACCAGCAAAAAGTAATGCATAATTGTGCAGTCGAGAGAAAATCGCACAGGAGTTTTAGACTTGCTCTCCAATGAAAATCTAAAAAACAGCGGGAAGCATTTTTATTCAGCAGGCCAGCGTTAATACTTTGAAGAACCACCTTCTGCCACTATTGCAGCCGCAGGTCTTTTTGGGCTGTAATTCTCTAACAGCTTTACATATCTAAAGGTGGATATGTTTGCCCTTTCTCTACGCAAAAAAAAATAAAATATCAAGCTCAGTCGGATTGGAAGGAGAACATCTGTGCACATCAGACCAAGTTTGCCACAGATTTTGAGTTGGATTTAAGTTTGAATTTTATTCTAACACACTGATGAAAATGTTCCATTTTAGCTCTGACTATCACTGCCTGAGTTCAAAGTGCTTCACAGCCTCTAGCAGGCTTTCTTCCAGCATGTCCTGTATTTATACTCCCCTCAGCCTCCCATTCCCCACAGAATGATGCTGCTACCACCACCTTTTTCACTGTGTGGTTTCTCTACACTTAAATTTGTGCATTTAGATCAGCATTTCGGTTTCCTGTTTCCATCTCTGTCCTAAGTATGGCAGCAAACATCAGTCAATGCCTTTCTTCTTGCTTCTCTTGCATGACTAATAGTTGTCCTTTTGACAGATTAACCCACCTGAACTGTGGATATTTGCGCTGCTTCTCTAATTGCTGCTCTCTTTTCCCAGTTGGTAAATTTAGGTAAACAGTCATATCTTGGGATGCTTTTTTTTTTTTTTTTTTTTTCTTTTTCTTTTTTCAGCAGGTGGACCCTGAAAGCAATTGTCTGAATTGGATTTTTTTTTACACAGAGGTATTGAATAAATGGTGCTGAACATAAAAGCACACCACACTTTTCAGACTTTTCTAAGTCCTTAAGTAGAGGGTAACTATATATATATATATATATATATTTTTGTTTTTTTTTGCTGAAGACATTTCACCTTTCATCCAAAACACTTCTTTAAAACCAAAAAGGTTTGTGCTAAACACAATGGGGTATGTATACTTTTGCAAGTCACTGCATACCAGGATTTCTGAAGCTTTGTGTTGGGAGCAGTCACACATCATTATGCACCACCTCCCACCCCCTTTAAGGCAAATCTGCATTATCGCTCAGATGTCTGTGTTTGCTTTAGATGTAGACAATCTTTTCCTTCAAAGTCTCTAAGCTAGCGATGTGTCTTCTGTATTTTTCTCCCTCTAAGAGAAAGCAGCCTTGCATCAGGTAAATGTCAATTAGGAGACAGTGTATATCTGTAGATTTGTGTGTGCATGTGTGTTTGGTGCGCCGTTGTCAGCAGTGTTGTCTGACAGTCTTGTAGATCTACAGCGAAATGTCTACGGCTGACAGCGTCTCCCTGCTTTCAGTGACTCCGATAGTTAAATGCGCACATGCAGACGCAACAAACACACAAGCACGCTACGGCTGTGTCTGCCTTTCTCTCTCCCTCTCTCTCATACTGTCTCTTTATGATCTCCTTGTTTTTAGTGTTGACTGGTAATGATGAGATATGTTAGGGAGTCAAGCAGAGAGGGAGATGAATCAGAGCTGTGACGCTTTGGTACTTGCTTCTGAAACCTCTGTGTGTAAATGTTGATTTTATTCTTTTTTTTTTTTTCCATTTTGCACTTCAGTTGTTTCCATCATCAGGTCAAAGCCCTTAAACTGCCAAAGTGACAACTTCATGAGCACATTGTAAGAGTTTTGGGGGTTTTAACATGCCTTTTTCATCCGCTTTGTCAAGAGTGACAGGATTTTCAGCCTGTAGAGAAGCATGTAATCCCTGAAATTAATTATCAGTGTTCTCTGGGAGACATCAAACGTTATTAAATTTCTTTTTCAGACACTAAAAACATTTTGAGTCACTGAGTCAGATGTGAATACTCATCCTTTGTTACCTCCTTGTTTTTTTTTTTCCCGTTCAGGGGCAGACGTGACCGAACCCAACAGCTCAGACAGCCGCGGCGAGCGCCTCGATTTCTTCCTCAAGCAGGAAGAGACTCTCGCCACAGAGTCGAGCTTCCTGGGCGCCAACGAATCGGAGGAGCCAAGCGGAGGGGCGGGAGGCGGAGCCATCTCATCCGTAGCCAATCTGAAGGCAGCGCTGATGAGTAAGAACAGCCTGCTGTCGCTGCGGGCTGAGATGATGGGAGATGATAACCCCTTGCTGTATGAGTACCTGCCCAAAGGAGGACACTCCCTGTCCTGTAAGTATCTATTTACAGAAGCTGTGCTCACACTGCTTGTTTCGCACATCTGAGACACGCCATCTAACTCACAGTATATGCATATGTCGATCCCCTAGATGCAGCATACAGTGCCTTGCAAAATCCTTTAAATTTTACCTTTAAACTTTTTTTTATCACATTAACAAAGTTTACTGTGACACTCCAAAACAAACTAGTGAGTACCTGTGACATGCAAGGGAGAGAATACATGGTTTTCAACTTTTTTTTGCAAATAAAAACCTGAGAAATGTGGCATGCATATGTATTTATCCCCCTTTATTTTGACACTCCTAAATAAAATTTTGCGTAAACAAATCACCCTAACACTATTCCCACAGTGATGCATCGTGGCAGCAGCATCATGATATGAGAATGCTTCTTTTTCCCCGGCAGAGATATTGAAGTTGTTTAGAAGGTAGATTGAGCTAAACACAAGTAACTCTTGGGAGGATTTAGGGGTGTGTTAACTTGTGAGTGCTGACTATAGGCATCTGAAGTTTTTTTTGTTTGTTTTTTGTTTTTTTTTTGTTTTTTTTAATGTGAATGGATTTGTGTGCACATGTATGTTTGTTGGATATATACCTGTTGTGTATAAGTGCACATATATATTGGTTTATTAGATTAAAGGTTTTTTCTATTTCATTAACATAAAGTTCGCTTGGATAGACGTCCTTTCAGGATTGTAGTGTGGCCACCATCCAGAAGAGGGAACCGCTGCTCATTTTTAAACAAAGCCAGCTGATGGTTGTAAGAGAAACAATCGTGGCAGAGGTATCCCACGGAGGAAGGTGAAACGGTCCAAAACTGGGTGTGGAATTATTGTACTCCATTTAATGATGACATAGATGCAAAAGTCACTGTATGTGGTGATGTTGTGAAATATATATAAACACTCGAAAATCTCCTTAAGTTATCATAGCGCTCATTCGGCCGAGCTGCATTGCAGACAGCATCAAAATTTCAACCAAAAATGCATAAATCAGAGGGCATTAAGCAAAAAACAGAAAACAAAAACGTTTTAACATCATAGATAAAGACGTAGTACCAATGACCAGGGTCGATGGTAAGGGCTTTCTTGTTCATTTTTTATCGTTTCTTTGAGAACAACAATAAGCGCCCGTTTAGAGGCGCACTATAACCAGAAGCCTGTTAGTGTTTTTGCATAATGTGCAATTACCAGTCCTCCCAGGGATATTTAAAGTTGTTTTTTATTTTCATAGTTTGTTTTTGAGTTAGTCCTTAACTTAAATTATAGTTTTCTTTGGGGATTAAATGTTTTACATATTCTATTCTTTTCCTCTTTTTTTCCTATTCAACAACCTAATAGTTTCCTGTTTAAAAGTGTGTGGTGGGAAAAAAAACAACAAAAAAAAAACCCGTTTTTATTTATTTATTAAGTCCGTATTTAATACAACTGAAACAATAAATTAAAATGGAATGATGTGCTTCTTAAAATATTAAAAAATTCATAATATTGCAAAAATGTTATGGAAAAAACCCTATGATACGAGAGAAAACTCTTGAATGGTGACTGCAAAGTGTTGACTCAGGATGACTGAATACAAATGCAAGAGACACTTTGCAAGGTTTTATGGAAGAAGGAAAAAAAGAGCAATTGAACACCATGTTCCTTTTCCTTTAATTGCTCCATTGTAACATGACAAAATGAAAAACAAATACAATTGACATGGTACTGTTGCAAGGCATTGTATGTAGCGGTTTTTGTCCTTAGTAGCACTAAATCACTATGAGCCAGTTTACTAGGTTAGACCTCAATGCATGTGTGTTTTTAATGTGTGCGTGTGTTCGCGTGTGTGATGCCATGGCTACTCGGCAGTGACTAAGTGAGAGAACATTTTGCAAGGCTCTCTCTCGCTGTCTCGAGAAAATTTTCTTGTTTTTTTTTTTTGTAGCCAGTCGGTGGGTCTGCCACTGAACTTCACAGAGGCAAAATAAACCAGCAGAACAACCACTCAGACTGACATAAGCTCATATTGCTCCACTTAGCCACATTAAAAAACACCAACTTTTGCATGCTTTCAAAAAAAAAAGTCTTTCAAACACAAACATGTCTTTTGTTTTGATTCCAAAAAGTTGTTCTTGACAAATGTCCTTAAAATACATATTTTAATTTCATGTATGTCTACCACTTTAAATCTGATTTTTGCAGAGTTGTACAATAAGTTTATTTGTAGTTATTTTAGAATTTGCACAAAATGTTTTTTTTGTCTTTAAATGTAAGGATCTACATTTAAATGCTGATACATCTGCATTTAAATGTTGATACATCTACAATGTAAATTGTATCAAGAAGCTTGATCTACATTGTATCAAGCTTCTTGGCAATTAGTCTCGTACTATCAGAAAGCTGTTTTATTTCCTTTTCAATGGGATATTTGAAAGGAAAGCACATTTGTGGGTTGAGCAGGAGAGTTCAGTTGGTGGTTTCCTTGGTAAATCCTCTTTGCCAATACAAATGAGTGAAGTTAGTGTGACAGTGTGATCATACGAGGAGTGGAGAGAATGGAATAGCATGTCCTCAACGCCATTAAACAGTTGTGGGATCATTCTGGGTGTGTTCTTTGTGACAGAGCGACACAAGTATGCCGGATGACTTGTGGGAAATGCTGGTTGAAGAATAGGATGCCATCCCACAACAGTTTGTGACCAAGCTAGTGATTAGCATGGGAAGGAGGTGCCAGGCTTTTGTCATTTTTATACGGTTTTCCCATGCATCGCTAAGACCCGTGTTTGCCACGTGGATATGGTTGTAAATTACCAATATGTCTCATTTCTACAAACTTGAATTCTTTAGCCAATAAATGATTGATGCTGACAAAAAAAAAATCTCTTTCTGTATTGAATGGTTTCAGTAATTATCACGATGCATTTTCAAATGAAATGACTTGTATCTAAGATATAATTGGCTTAAATGCAAACTCAAAATACACATTAACAATAACTAGTGAGATTAAATTGTCAAACTGTGCACTAAATTCTCTTTAAAAATTTGAGTTAGTGAATTAATCATGCCAATGTCAGCTATAAAAATGTACAAATACCATTTAAAGTACTGTTTGCAAATGCATATATGTTTGACTACAATCAGAAAATAATGCAATCAAGTTCACACAATTGTTTGCAGCCTCTACTCCATCTTACAAAAATTCTTAAATCGTGATGCCCCACATTTTGCCTGTTAGCCCTCATGTATTGACTGTCTTATTGAACTTTACATTTTCTGTTTCTCTATGAATTATTGAAGTCGTCTTTTTGCCTCGTTCTAAATTACACCAAACAAAAGTCAATAGCTGAATAAGCATTTTGGCATTGGCAGAGAGGATTTGGCAAGTTTTTTATGAATGCAGCCCACATAGTTAACTCCACAGCTCGACTCACAAATGCGTCTTCCTCACCAAAGTCACACCATTTAGAAGGAAGAATAAACCTTTCCAACAGTCTAAAAATTATTACTGAAAAAACACTGAAACAAAAATAAAGTAATCAATCAAACACATTTTTCCTTTCTTCTTCTGCTTACTTTATATTTGCATTTGATTAGATGTTTTTCTTTTGTTTTTGCACAATTTTTTTCCATCTATTTGAATGTTTTTAACTTTTCATACTGCATCAGTAATAACGTTGAGTTCCTTAAGTCATTGTTGACTAAACCGTTTTATATTTATCCGTGTTAATAATGCATTCATGCCCTGCAGAACGTGTGTGTAATTTGTCTGTAACAAGAGATTTTCTGTATTTTCCCATTTTCTTTGCTACTCGTGGAGCGTGTTAAACTGTCAGTGTGTATGCGTGTGTGTGTGTGTGGGTGCATGGTAGTGTGAGCGTGTATTTGCTAGAGTCCAGGTCCGCGTGGGCACATTTTGTGAGCTCAACTTCTGGGTTTGTTTCTTTTGCTTTTACTGCCATGTAATTGGATCTTTTGTCCTGAGTTCTCCCTGTTTTTGTGAGTGGAAGAAAAGATGAGAAAGGGTACAACTCCGAGCCCAGTCACATCTATTGAGCTGAGCCCCACTCACCTAAGCCATAAAAGACTGGGCCAAGCCTGAATGGACCAAAACACACACTCGCCATCGTGCACGCTCGCGCGCTCGTGTCCCTTCGCATCACCTCTTTTGTGTGAGTGTTAAGTGTGTGGGATTGAGATGTTTCTGTTGGCTCACGGAGGAGAATCAGATGCTGTCGCAGCACAGACAGCCTCAGAAAACACAAGTAGAGGCTTTTGGATATGCTTTCAGACTTTACAGATACAGTCAGCCTTGACTATCTGAATAAAAGATTTGGAGAATTCTGAGAATGTTAATCATTTGTTCCCTGCATGGGAAAGTGTCCTGAATGAGCCCTGTATCTGTATTTCAGTTGTCACCAAAGAAACCTCAGGGAGGGTTTTTTGGTTAGCCAAATACTATTTTGTATTCACTACACAATAGGGGTTGGGGAAATGGGCTTGCTGAGATGGCCAACAGCCTCCCCTCCCACCCCAGGTCTGTCCCTGTGTCTAAATGAGGACAGAGGATAAACAAACACTGTACCTCAGATTACTGGGCGGAGGAGAAGTCTGCCTGCTTTGACAGATCACTGTTCCCATCGTTGCTCCCTCCCTCTTTCTATCCATTCGGCTCCATTCGCCCCTTCGCCTGCCTTCTCTTCTTTCGCCCCCGATGTACATCTCATCCCTCTCCTGCTGTTTCTCTCCTTTTTCCCCTCCATACATTTCTCCTTCACCCCACCTTAACACCCATTCCTTCCCATCCTGCATTTTCTCATTTTATTTTCTTCTGGCCCTTTCCCCCTCTTTTTACTTCGGCTGGGGAACATCAAAGCATGTTGCTGTAAAATCCTGGGAAAGTATTGATCTGGGCAGAGTGGAGGTACAGCAAGGTCACTTGCTCTGATTCAAGAGAGCCCAGGAAATTTTGCAAAAGGCCTTGATGCAGAGCTTCTGTTGCTCTTTTTTTTTTTTTTTTTCCCCTTAAGTCACCTTCTTGTGTGGTTCATGCACTAAATATATACATAAACACACAAAATCTGACAAAAACAGTTTGTGTTGTTCCGCTTAATTCTTTCTAATCTGAGCCAGCCGCCACCTTGTTGACATTACATGGGATTCCGACACAAAGCCCCTTGTATTTACTATTCTTTGCATGGGACATAGACTAGATCCTCCTTGCATGTGGAATGCCAAAAATACAGTGGAACCGGACTGCATGTCAATCAGTCTCTAAAATCCAATTAGGATCATTGGGATTTAGCCCCACTACCCGTCTGTGTGTCAGGCAGTCAATGTCTAACAATGGATCGTGTCGGACCATCCCGGTGCACCTGTCCACACTGCCACTGTGTACAGGCTGCAAAGAACATCCAATTAACTGCCGAGATCATACTGACAATATTGAACTTTTCTCTAAACTGTCAACTCTCATCATTTCACATCAACTTTTTCAAATTGACTCAGCACGGACAATGTTGCCTGTAAAAGCGGGCGCTTTCACAAAGACTTTCTGAATGTATTTTGGTGAACAAAATTTTGCTCCACCTTCTGAGTCGCACACAAACCGACAAGAGGAGCTGTAGTGTTTAGTTTTGATTCCAGTAGGAAGAAATTGATTCTGAAAAGTCTTGGATGTCTTTTAAGTCCTGTGCCTTTTTATTTAAACTTTCCAAAGGTTCTGGGACCTGGCTCCAGTTACAGGAAGTCGGAATTGGTCAGAATAATTGCCTGAAACTATCTAGATTTGGGAAGGTTTCTCACCCATCTCAAACCCAAAATCCATTATAAAGTGTATGAGTCCTGCAATAAAGACTTTGTAAACATTTTAGTCATTAGATCCTTATTTTCACTTTTCACAGCTTATATCTCACTTAATCAATTGCACTTATAATTATTTGGGAACACATTCACAGACAGATATACATGAAAATATAGAGAAATATATCCTCGTTGATTGGTATTTCTAACAGTTAGCCCACTTGTACAATAACTGAAAAAATTCAGTGTTGGGTGTAATATCACTCCATATCTGAGTTTCCACTTCCCAGGCAAATGATTCACAGCAAAAGTTCTTTATAACATTAGTAATGATAAGAGGTATTTTCTCAAAGCAAAGGTGAGAAAACGGTTTTGCCTTAATTTACAAAGAAGTGACAATATCCCAGTAAAGGTAACCCGAAGAGAACAAATGTGCTTTTAGAAGAAATTGTACCTAACCTCTAGATATCACATTTAGAGAGATGTGATCCTTCCTTGTGTGAATTTAATTAAGACTAGTAATACACAGTATAGTTTGCACAACTGATTCTAATTCACATAATTGTGATTGCCAGTTCTTTTCTATGGCAAAGGAGATCAAAACCCAGGTGGAGATGTTGCTCATCTAAAACACAAGTCTTGCTGTAGTCTAGTTACAATGGAAGTGTCCAAATTCTGGGGCTACAGGGATGTAGCCTGGGACAAAACATAAAAGCTACCCTTCGCATCTCACAGTTGGATAAAGTTGGTGCTTGCTGACCCACTTGAGGTAAAAATAAACACACTGGATTTAAGTAACTTACAGTTACTAATAGTTTGCTGACTTGTTTTAATAATGAACACTTAACACAAAACCAAACTTATTACTTTGTGTGGTTGGTCCTCATTTTTCTGCTTCAGAGCTTCGAGCATAGTGCTGTGCTTTCAGTTAACTCTGATGTGTGGAGCTGTTGGTGCTCGGTTGATTATCCAAAGAGTGGTTTGAAATGTGGCAGCCTCTGCTCCATGACTACTCAACATTCAAATGACTTTTGTTATCTGGGTTTTTGTTAAGATGCTTGAAAATAGAAACACAACATTTTATTTCTGTGATTTATGCCATAATTTGATCCACCGTTGTGTTCTCAACAAAATCAAAAATCAGGTAACGGTAACAAATCTTTTAAAGTGCTCACATGAATGAAGTAGAAATTTGGTGAATTGGAAAGTAGCATGACGGCAGAACGGGAATGTACCTCCAAACTGCACAGTTTTAGTTACTTTGTGTTAATTTTCAAAACTCTGAAAGAGAATAAACTTTCAAAAGGGTCATTGCTAACAAGATGTCATTAAGCCTTTTTTCTACTAACAAACTTATGAAGTTTTAGGTAATTAGTTAGGATATTCAACTTAAGGGAGCTGCTTTTCTAAAGCTTAGAACCGTATAAGTCTTGACCCCATTTTAGTGGCAGATGGAGTAAAGGAAACAGGTTCTTACAAGGTCAGCTTGCTCCTTCAGCCTATAGTCACATGGAATAGATTTTTTTTTTGTTATGACCTCTATTTTCCATGTAGTAAGTCACTTTGGTGTGATGACTATTCTTTAAAGCTTGCCAGATTTCTGGAAAATCGGAAATTTGTGAGAAATCCATCAGTCTTTTTTAAAGAGCCCTCACACATGGTGAAGTTCAAAACAAAGTGATTAACACAAAGTTCAAACAGGAGGCATTGTCAAACAAACAAATAGACAAGCACTATTTAGAGAAAAAAAAAGTACTGATTACCTAAACTGGGTTAAAGGAAACAGTGATTGTCATGTTGATGGGCAGATGCTGGATGTAGACAAAAAAAATTAACCCCAAGATTATAAATAATGAACAAAGGACAAAAATGAATGATGTGCTTAACAATAGTAAAATCCAAAGAAAATATATTTTTTGCCCTCAAAAAAATGTCCTGAATACATTTCAACAAATGGAAAAGAGACCAGGGCATTGGCATGTCTCCTCCAAAATATTAACTTTATTGGCCATAAGCTGCTTTGTAGTTACCTTGCTTTTATACTTAGGCTAGTTATCCATTTACATGTCTATTTGTGCCAAGCTGTTACTCCTAATGTCGCTTGACTGATGTCTTGAGATATTGCTTTAATATTTACATAAAATGTTCTTTCCTTGTGATACCATCTATTTAATGAAGTGTGCTTGCAATTAAAAAAACAAAAAAACAAAAAAAAAAACAGCACAACACTATGGGGTGCTGTGGTGGTACAGGGGTTAAGCACAGCCCACGTGTGGCCCATAACGCGGCTGCTGCAAGTTCGATTCCTGGCCTGGTGGCCTTTGCCACATGTCTTTCCCCTTCTCTCATTGCCCACTTTTCTGTCAATTCACTATCAAATAAAGGCCACTAGAGCCAATAAAGCCTTACAAAAAAAAATAATAATTAAAAATAAACACAACATAATGCTGCCACCCTCTTTTTTGTCACTTAGGATGGTGTTCTTCAGCTTCCAAAACTTCATTTTTCTTCCAAATGTAATAATTGTCATAGTGGCCAAATACCAGAGGCCATAAATTAAAGGTGTCCATTATTGTGTGCCTTTGCAAGCTGAAATCTGGCTTTTTTATCTTGCTTTTGATATTATGACTTCTTCCTCCCTGACTGAACTTTCAACCCATTTTGGTACAAAAGTCAATGTGTCATTGTGTATAATGACACCAACTTCAGCCAACCTTTTGCTTTTGTTCTGGGTTTTTAGATGCACGTTTCACACCACAAAAATATCCATCTCCTGGATGCAATATGACAGCTGGGCATTCCCACACCGTTTATACTTGCTATAAGTGTTTGAACAAATGAATATTTCACTTTCAGTCATGAAAGACACCTGAGGGTTAACCAGATTTATAAAGGTCAACAAGTATCCAAATATCTCAAATATGTGTTTGGTGTCGACTCGGGATTCATCCACAGTGGTGTCATTGTTTTACTCAAATGTTGTTAATGAACCCATCAGAAACTTAAAATGCCATGATATCATCATGATCCAAGTTTTCACAAACATTATGTCTTTAAACAATAGTAGTATTGTTTAAAGACACAATATGTAGTGTACAGCAGGGTACAGAAAGTAACACAGACCTATTTATTCTGGCATTTGTCAAATAGTAATAATTATGGTATCATTACTAACCTAAAACAAGAAAAGTTTAGTCTGATGTCACAGTGAGAAAAAAAAGTGTATTTGTATACATTAATACATTTGAAACCTCATTTAAACTTGTGGTTCAATGTACATATACATAAATGAAAATAGAAATGTGTGTTTAGACTATATTTACATTTGAACCATATGTTCTTGTATGGTTTTATGTCTGTCAGTACCTCTGACTTGAATTAAAGATGCTTATCCAAATCTTGTTAAATGTAAGCGACATTAAAAAAGCCTGGTGTGTTGGAAAATTTAAAAGTAAATATAAACAATGTAGTTCACTTGGGAAAATAAAAATAAATCAACAACCATACACTGGGAAACTAAGGAAGGTGGAATAGAAGATACGTGCTGCTAACTAATGTAGCTGACACACTTCTGTCAATAAATTGATTCCCCTGAAATGCTTGTATATCTTATACCAGGACAGCAGTCCAATTAGATGGCTTAGTCACGCCACAACCTGAGTTTGTCTTAACTCAGTAAAACTCAGACGCCGTTAGAGCCAGCTAACAACGGGAGTTATTCCATAATAACGCGTCTGACAGGTGTCTTCTGCCAGAACGCCATTAGTTAATGAGCTGCTCTGCCTCACCTGTGGCTCATTCGTTTACTCTCCGCCTCCACTTCCCCTTCCACGCTCCTAAGGTTTTTCCCTCTGCCTCTGCTGGGGTGGGCGAGAAGGAGGACAGGGATTTCGACTCTTGTGTGTGTTCTCATTCAGTGGGAGTGGGGAGTGTCAGGCGTGGTAGTTTAACATTCCAGGAATCAAACCTCATGTATGTGTGATTCTATCCATTGTGCAGAGGAGGGCAGCGAATGGCGAACCCACTGCATAACTCCGGAGAAATCCCCCCCCCCCAAACACAAACATACTGCAGGACAACTTGCAACAGACTATCTTGTTACGAGAGAAAGAGTTTCACTTGTGCTGCGAGCTAACGGTGATATTAATGTTAGCAGAAACGCTCGTGTGTATGAACTGAAATTTCAAATTCTCCAGCCAGCGTGCCTTCACTTGTTGCTGGTAAACATCTTACACGCTTCTTGTAGTCATCCTTTGCCCAGCTTGTACAAAAAGTGTTCAGCTGAGCTGCAAGATGGCTCTTCTCCAAAACTATTTCCCTCCACGCTACAGAGGATCCTCAAGCCCTCTCTCCTTATAAGCATTTCACTGCCGCACACAAACACACACGCACATGCTCTCCCAAAACACACACATGCTGCCATCTTCTGCGCACACATGTGGGTGGAAGGAGAAGGAGAGCAGAGGAGCAAAGGAAAAAAAAAAGGGAGAGAGAAAGAGAGAAGAGAAGTCCTAACCCTTTCCCCTCAGCTGGTGGAAAGTGAAACTTTTGAGTTTTTCTTCCTCCCCCTCTCTGCAGTGTTTGTTAGCGTAGCACTGGCAGCCTCTGTGTGCCCCCCTGCCCACTCTCTCCCGTTGTGTTCTGGTGGCCCAGCTGCTAGCAGGGTTGCAGTTGTACGTGAGTGGGTGGGTGAGACTCGTTTCCTGTGCTCCTCAGGGCTCCGCTCCAACAACTACTGCAGCGCACTCCGGCCAGGGGCCACGGGGGCCGCTGTTCATAACAAACAGGGCGCTGGTTCCTCTCCTCCTCTTCCTCTTCTTCCTCCTCATCTACCACCATCACCACCACCTCCACCACCACCACCACCACCCCATCTGCCATCATCAACATCAGCATACTGCCCACCCTCTCCGCCCACACCACTGCACCTAGCCGAGCCTCGGCCCCTGGAGGCCCCTGGGCTGCGGGCCGGGGCGACACCGCTGCACTCAGAAGGACTGGACATGGAAGTAGAAGAGGCTCCCGAGGGCGCAGAGCCCTCCGCCTTGCCGGAGGTAAGCACACCGAGCTAAGGTCAGCTCCACAGTGCAGGCTGCTCACTGGGTGCCACTCCGCCTGAGAGATAAAAGTTTGGAACAAGGAGTTTAGCACCCAGGGGGCAACTTCAGCCTGCTACACACTCAAGGGGGTTGAGACTAGGCATGGGCCGGTTACTGGTGGGAAGGTTGTTTTTTTTTAAATATCCTTCCAAAAGATTTTTTTGTCATATATTTACTTGGGTTTAGAGTGAAATTAGATGCTACAGAAAGAGTGCCAAGGCAAACCAAAATATTGCCTCCCTGTGGAACATTAAGTAGTGCCACGTTCCCCGATTCTCCACCTGTTTTTGCACACTGCCTGTAAGATGGCTGAAAGAAGCATATCTCACTTATTTTCTTTGCTACAGCAAAGACAAACTCAGACGTTTGGAAATATTTTACCTTTCTAAGAACAGTAAACACTAAAAGAGAAAGGAAAACATTCTAATGTCAAGGTTCTCAGTTGAGAGAATAGAAGTAGGTGGGCTGTTTCCTCAAAGTCGGAGGTCAATTTATGCCATAAAGCTGCAGTTGGTAAGTTTTTTTTTTTTTTTTAATGTTTTTTATATATTTGTCAAAACTGACACTATGTCATGGAAGGATAATATGATTCAGATAACCTGTGGGGAAAAAAAAAAATCAAGCTCCCCTGCCTCCTTCCTCTGTGGTCCTACTGCCATCTGCAGAAATACATGACTCCGGTCAGAAACGACCAATCAGTAGCACGTAAAGACCCTCCTCCTGGCTCTGATTGGTTGTTTCTGACCGAGGGATGCATTTCTGCAAATGGCAGTAGGATGACCATTTGACCAAAAAGTATTGACTTTTTCACAATTTATCTGTCACACACTATAATATCATGACATAAAGAGAGTTTTAACAAATATGTAAAAAAAAAACAAAAAAAAACAACATATTATTAAAAAAGTTACTAACCGAAGCTTCAAGGTGAGGAGTATCTTGTCGTTAGAAATTGATTGGGTTGAGCAGGAACATTGGTGACAATTTTACCTTACTGTGGTTCCAGTCTGTCAGGGTGGAAAGAGGGAAAGAGCCATAAAGCAAAGCTCTCTAATTTCTTGTTTGTCTATGTTTTGGCACTCACCTATAGACAAAAGATGCAGAAAAATGAGACCCGGGGAAAAAGTGGTTGAATAAAGTTTCCCTGCAAGGTCGCTGATCTCAGACTTGGCGTTGGGGTGAAGTGTTCTGAGCTGCACACTGAAAAGAGTCACTTGAGGTGATTCAGGTATCTAATCAGGATGCCTCCCTTTGGAGGTTATCTCGAGATGCCGTACAGGGAGGAAACCACGTGGCACACCAAGAACTCATTAGAGATACCACGTTTCCCTGGGGACGCCTCGGGATCCCACCAAAACAAGCCAGAGAGGAATGTCCAGGTTCCCTTCTTAAACCTGTAAAACCTGCAGCTCAATCCTGACCAGCAAAACACTGAGCTATGCATAGATATAAACAATCCATTAGGCAACATTGTAGTTTTCTGTTCATAACAAAAAGCAATTAGTTTGTTTTTTGTTTTGTTTTTTTGTCTCAGTACAACAATATTGTGAATTAGTGGCACTTTAACATCAGGTTATCATACCATGAGAATCTCTTACCGGTCCATGCCTCGTTGAGAGGTGCAAAAAAAAAAAAAAAAAGTTAATGGGGGGTAATTTTTCATCATGTTGCACCTCTATATCTCATTCAGCCCTTTTCTGTGTCTCTTTCTTGTGTAAATATGCTACATTTCCTGCTGCACTGAAGTTAACAAAGCTGCCTGTGTTTTTCTTTTGCCTTTCTTTTATGCTTTTGACTCTGTTTCTTTCAGATCGCTGTCACCCTTCCCTCTAGTCTCCTTTCTCAGGCAGTCTTTTAATATAGCCAGACCCAAGTTTGCCTTGAAGCAGGGCGTCTTTGCATGGCATTAGAGATAATGTAGTTTATAGTGGTTACATCAGAGATGACACCTTTAGTCACAATGGCAGCATGCGCCCAGAGATAGCAGATAACGGGCAAAGGTAGTGTGATGAGACCGAGTAGAATCAATACTAGAAGACAAAGAGAGGTTTGGTCTTGTGGCTCAGGAAATTGTTTGTTCTGCTGTGTGTGTGTGTAGGTGTGTGTGAGTGTTTCTGTGTGTATGTGGAGGAGAGTGGGCGTGTGTGTGCGTGCGCACGTGTGTGTGTGTGTTGTGCCAGTTTGTGTGCGTGTGAGCAAGCATTTAGGAGCAGCATTTGATTTCAGTGGACCTGCCTCCCAACAAGCCTTCCTATCTCTACGGACAAGCCATCTGTTTGCCCAGTGCATGGTGTTCTGTTCTTAGAGAGGAGGAGGAGGAGGAAGAGTGAAGGAGCTGAGTAAATAGGCGGGGGTGAAGGAATGGCACGGGTATGGTGTGGATAGACGGGGGTAGAGTTTTACTCTGGTGCAGAAGGGATGAGATGGGTTTTGGCTGCACCTTACTGAGACCTCGAAAGATCTGCGAGCATTAGTTAGACGGTATTAAAAAAGTCATTTCTTAAGGGTTGTTATCCTGCATCTTTTCTAGTTCTTCTTGGTTCAACACATCAGAATCAAATGGTTTGTTACCAGGCCTCCTTAGAACTTAAAGACATGCAAGGAAGTAATTTAATCGTTTGAAGCATGGATAGAAATCACGCAGAACCCCGACACTTGAGGATTGTAGTTTCCCATCCCTGCATTGAATAGATAGTTTTGGACTTTCGAAGTGAGATGTAGGTGACCTGCAGCAGATACCGCTCTGGGGAAGTTCATTAAGTGTCAATTTTATTTGGTCCTGCAGCCTAAAGCTAATGGTTTGCACAGGGGGGTACAAAACCAAAGCTGATTTTTAGTATCTTAAATAACTCCAGTCTTAAAAAAGAAAAAGAAAAGAAAAAAACATCCCAGAGGTTTAATGAAAATGAACTGTTAAGCTGTGGTAATGTTTGCATTTGATGATGCTTTTCACCAAAACCAACAACTCTTTTGCATGGTTAATGAAGGTGGCAGGTGGGGTGCCAAAAGTGATCTTCCTGTGAGAATTATGCACGGAAACATCGGTCTGAATCAATACCTCAAATGACTCAATTTCTAAAAATACCGTAGGAAGGAAAGCATTTTAAATTCACTGCTTTCCCTACTCTACAGTTGTATATTCTTTACATGATCATTTCTTTCATGGATAACAACTATCACAGTTTCTCAGATTCTCTGTTCTGCAGATTGAACAATCCAGTGGCTTTAAGCGCCTGTAAATACAGATTTTCTAGCAAGCCCAGGAGGAAATAAATCCCTTTTTTAATGAACCTGACATATTCAAATTAAAGAATCTCAAGCTGGTGGTCTTCTATATTTCAAATTCCTATGATCCTATGCCCAGCCCCCCTGCCGTTAGATTTATTTTTTTTTACCAAATATTTTTCCAAAACAACGCAGACGAAAATATTGGGAACTATCGAACAACTTTAGGTTGTTCACTCTCTAAATACCTGTTGGGGAGGAGTTGACGCTCAAGACATCCTGACAACTCATCTTTGAACAAAGACATAAGATCAAGATTATGCATTTCTAATTGGGCCGTAGATGATGGATTTGAATGTGCATGGGAATGTGCACCATTTTACTGAGTTAATTCCAGTTTGTTTATACAGGGCCAATTCAAAAGAAGTTTAATTTTAATCCACTTTGCAAGACAAATAGACAGAAGCGTGTAATCAAATCCCGCCCAATCTTAAATATAGATTCAGTTCTGACAGGGGGAAAGCAAGGACACAGCTTTTGCTTATTTTTCTTTTGTCATCATAAATATAAATAAGCAAACTCCACAAAAAAAATCTCAGAAAATCTGGACACCGGGTGTACTACATGCATATTTGATTACTCGGTTACCTGAGTGTTTGATTATTAAAATATTCAACAGCTGCAACTTTATAAAGAACAGAACATGTAAAGCATTGTCAGTCAGAGTAACTGTAGAATGTAAAGGCGAAAAACTAAATTATTCTTGTGCTTTAAGGTAACACTGTTTTATTGATTTTTACACCGCCGTGCTTTTCTGCAAGGTCGCTGCCCTGACCAGAAACTCTTTAAATGCTTTGTTCTGTGTTTCACACAGGAAGATCATTGGTGCTGCACCACCACCTTCCTCTGTTTTATGTGTAAATAATCCTCAGCTTTTATGTAAATCTACACACACTACAACTGTGGCCAGAGTTTTTTAAGCTCATAAATCAGTGTTTGCATAGACACTTTGATGTTCCGTGGTTTATTCTTCCCATCAAATTCCAAGTTGTATGTAAAATTAAGGACCTTGAAATACAATCTGTATGTAGTGGCTTATTTTGTGTTTGACTTGCCAAAACTCCTGTTTTGTCAAAAATCATAGACTGCTATTTTGTATTTGACTTAATGATGGAATCAACCAATAAATTCCCACTTATTCAAAATTTTAAAAAGAACCTTTTCGCTACGGTTTTTCCTCTAAACCGGTTTTGTTGAGGATTTTAAACGTGACCTGCAGAGGGCAAGCAAATCAGTGACACTTAAACTGTCTTTTACCACAGTATCAAATTAAAGGTCATCATGTTGCTTCGTGATTTGTAAAATGTACAAATAATAATAATAATAACAACTGAGCTAAATGTTTTGCGATGAATTGTTCAGAATGTTGTCAAAACTGACAGAAAAATTGAGAAATGTTAATCTAGGAAAGTGTTTGATTTAGAAATATAAAAATATTTGGAACCTTGGTCTTTGTCCCTCTCTGGCTAGCTGTTAGCTTTAGCCTCATGGACAAGTAATACAGACTCACGCTAAAGTAAGCAACTGCAGGTAACCTTTCAACAAGCCTAATTTTAAAAGTCCTTAGTGTACCCATTAATAACATCTCTACTTATCAGTGTCAGCCCCTAAAATTATGTAGTATCTTAAACTCTTTTATGACTGCAGTTTTTGTTGTTTGCTCTCTTCCTGTTTCTCCCTCTTTTAACCAGTTTTTGCATAATTATGACCATGTTTTCCTTCTTTGAACTTTTTATTTCTTTATATCTGGTTTATGCATGTTATAAAAAGGGTTTGCTTTCACAGCTTTACCCCCTCCCTGCCTTCTGCATGCCCAGACAACATTCCTTACAGATTGCACAAATGTGTGTCGCATAACGGAATATTTTGTGCTTACAGGGGAGCATAAAGGAGAGAGAAGACATGAAAGACTGCAGCACAGGTAAAGTTCAAAACTTAACATATAGAGAATGTGTCAAAATTGGAGTGTCCTTTTTGTTTCTGACTTAAACTCCTTGCTATTTCAGCTTTGGAAGATGACCAGTCCCCTGTCGAGAGGGATCAGATGGGCGAGGGGAGTTGTGCCGGTGGCTCGTCAGTGCCTGCGTCAGTGTCCGTACCTGGCACGGGATCTAAAGGGCCGCTCGCGCTGGGTGAGGAGGCTGGATCAGGGGAAAAAGTCCTGCCAGAGCACGGTGGCTTCTCACAGGGGCTCGCCTGCTCCCTGTGCAAACGGCTGTTCAGCAGCCTGGAGCATCTCAGGGAACACGAGTACCACCACACCCTGTCTCTGATGGCCCTGTCCCTGGACTGGCCAGGCATGCCGGGTCCTCTCCACCAGCCAATCCAGCCGCGTCACCAGTCGCAGCCCCAGCCTCCCCTCTTTGGGCAGACCCTCTACCGCCCCGGAGTGGGTGAGCCCGTTCCGGCCCGCTACTTCTGCTCCCACTGCCCCGCCAGCTTCACCCTCAAATCCAACGCGGACCGTCACGAGAAGACCATCCACTTTAAGAAGAAGCTGATGCAATGTGTGTACTGCCTGAAGCACTTTCGGGATCGCACAGACCTGCACCGGCACCTGTCCTCTGTGCACTCCAAAGAGAGAGGGCACACCTGCCCGGCCTGTGCCAAGGCTTTTAGCACCCAGAAGAACCTGGCAACGCACGTTAAAGTGTGCTGCCAGGTGGCCTTAGTGCCAGGAGCCATACTGGGAGGCAGCACTGGAATGGAAATGTCTCAGGGTGGGCTTACAGACCCGCTGTGGCGGCTAAACCAACACCTGAAAGTTGACAGTTACAATGGCAGTATCGACGTGGAAGGCCTGTAGAGTCACTCATACCCATTTGTAGTTAGAATTATACCTTCACTTACATTTCACATTCATGCCAAAAATGCTTTGTAGTGTTATTATCTCGGAATGGAAGAATTCCTTATGATCAAACGTGTGGAGCACTTTTCTTTTTTTTTTCTTTTTTTTTTTACACCTTGTTAAATATCATTCCATTAGTATTATGTAATAATAACCCATTTAAACTTATGACAATTTGTCAGAAGTGCACAATTGCTATGCAAAATGAATCCAACGGAACACCCATTAAACTTTTGACCCATAATTTATGCAATGTTTGAATAGTTTTAGTAAGAACTATCTGAACCCATAAACCAGGTGAATAACTTTTCACTGCCGTGCCGAGCCGACAGACGGGGGGGGGGGGGGGATTTTCACTTCCTCAACTTGAACCACTTGCCTGGTTCTCTGTCACCAGTCACCACTGTGACTAACGCTTTCATCTCCTTTTTAGGCAGAGAGATCTCAATCTTTGTGTCCACCCATGCATTACGTGCACAAAGACGTTAAAACGGAACCCATACCTGTCAGCCATAGTGGGTTGAAGCCCAAACAACCACACCACCTGCAGGAACTTTGCAGGACTGCAAAAAGAGAAGAGAATAAGACTTTTTGCACCCGAGTCACTATTATATAGAATTGGAAGATAGTTTCTAAAAAATCCTGTGATAGGTCCAGATAAGATGGACTCACAGCAGTCGCTCTGACGCCCTGAAGCTGTCAGATGAGCACAGATGGAGAGGATGTGCTGAAGAAGACAAAGCCTGCTTAAAACAATAGGCCAGCAGCAGCTTGGATGGGGGTTGGTTGGTGTCATTTTCTCTCTTTATTCCGGCCACCTTCTTAGATCCAGATCTGTGAGTGCTGTAGTGGCCGAGCAGGGCAGGACCTGGTCAGTAATCGGTCCTCCACGGCTTCGGCCCCCCTGTTGACCTCTTGACCCCCACATCTGAAGTGGAAGCAAGGGCCGAGGGGCAGAGGCCTGTTAAACCAGTGGAGCTCAGTGATGTCACGGATGCAGAGCGATAATGGCGCTGTGGTGTGCTCCGGGCAGAAAATGGGGAATCAAGTGAGACAAGTGGAAAAACGCATATGAATAATAATAAGGGAGACAGTGAGGGCTGTGTTGGTGAGCAGCAGTTGGACTGAACAAGAGCTTGACAATCATTGCTAATGTGAATTCGCACCAGTTTCTGCCAAAACACTTTTGCTTTGAGTTTACGATAGTTGAGCAGCAAAATACAGTAAAACCCGATATTGAAAACTTGTCTTTCTCAGTAAATGTATTTGTCACTGGGGTATTGAAATGAAATTCATGTCAGATGTTGGTAACGACCTAAGCAATACACACCTACAAAGAATCACAAATTAACTTAAAAATGTGTGTGTGATAAAGTGGATTGACAAAGTATTGCCATAAGTACGAAGACACGTTTACTGAAATGAATCGAGTATTTACTACAAAAATCGTTTTTGGCAATAACATCTTGAGGACATCTTTTTTTTAGAAAAACTAGTGGCATGTATCACTCTGGTGTAATTTTGACCCATATTTCAACAAAAACTGACTTCAAATCTTCAGGAGGTCTTTTTTTTTTTTTAAAGGTTTTGTTGGCTCTAGTGGCCTTTATATGAAAGTACTTTGACAGGAAAGAGGGTTATGAGAGAGGGGCACTTTAGTTCTGTCCACAGATAAATTGTACACAACTCAAGTAATTAACTGGACCAATCGAGAAGCTTTCTGTGGATTTTAAGTTTTTGTTGTTGTGTGTTTGGGAACATTGTAGGACATAACATCCCACTCACTTCAGGGTCTTATAAAGGATGTCTCGGTAAAATTCTCCATCTATCCTTCCTTTTAACCGTATGAAGTCTGCTGTGTTTGGAAAACCATCGCATGACATACGCACCTTTAAACGTCACTGGTGGTGCAGAGTTTTTGTGGTGAAGTTTAGCACCATTCCGTCTCCAAACGCACTGGGTGCAGTGACGTCCAAAGAGGGTCATTTTAGTCCCATATGACCAAACTATTATTTCATGAGCTTGTCCACATGTTCTGCTGCTAATTTTGAAAGAGCTTTGAATTGTTTTATTCCTCCAACAATGGAGTCTTGTGCAGTGAGTGTGCACAGTGGCCATTTGGTAGTGTGCTTGCCTTTTTGTTTTTGGGCTTTCTAAAGTTCTCTGTAAGTGACCCCTGACCCTTAGACAATTCTGATTGTTCTTCTGATATTGTCTTGCAATGGTTTTGTCTTGCATTGAGCACCAGGATGCGGCTGGCATGTTGTAAAGTCATAATCTTTCCACGTCCAGATTTTTAACCTGTACAGTACGCATTGGGACTTTAGGAGATTTAGAAAGGGCTCCATAAGTGATGTCTTGGAGCTTGTTGTGTGATATCTTGGTAATGAGAGAAAACTTTTTAGAATTCATCACTCAGGACCAAAACAGCTGATATTTTCTGACAATGATAGGCGGGGTATTTGCTTTCTAAATAATGGGAGATTTTAGTTGTTCTCTTGGGTTTTTGTGTATTGTTAAAGCTTCTTTTCATCACAACTACTCTGCGTTATTTCACCTTATTTCCTACAACGTAATTCATAGATGTATTTCTTTGTGGTAGTGGATTACTTGGGTTTTTTTTTATCAACATCTGCTTTGGAACTTTGTCTGTGGAAGCATTAGAAACAAATATACTGAGAAAAACTGTGTTCACTTCCTATTTTTTTCTTGCCACATTGTCTTGTTACAGCAAAAGTTTCTCAAATACACCTATACCTTGAAGAAGATACCCATGATTCAGGTATTCACCTGCTTTTGTCTTTTTAGGTGCTCTTTATTAAAGCAAAACTTGAGCCCATTGGGATAATTTGTCCCTTTTCTGTTGCAAATGCACAGAAAACTCCCAACTGCCAAATGCTTTATGAAATCCCATCTTCAGGTAGCACATTTTGCAGCTGAACAGAGTCACAGCTTGATGGAACTCAGGAACTGAATGGGAAATCTGCGGAGGTAGTTGTTATGTTGTGGTATCTATGCGTTTGAAAAAGTGTAAGTACAGGAAGATATGTCCAGATTTAGGCTGAATAATGTATCTTTGAAACCCATGTACTGTTCAGACATCTGTATGTTTGTTTTTTTTTTGTTTTTTTTTTAAACTGTAGAATTCATGCTGTGATTAAATTATGGTTGAAAACTGAAATTTTGTTGCAGCTCCTTTTTTTCCCCCCCCCCCCCCCCTCCCACCCCCCAACATTTGTGTTTTGCACACATGCACACTGACATTCACGAGAATTCGTCTACTTCAGAATTTGAAAGCCTGACTCTGTTGTGTGGTTTATTTGTCCTTGCATGTTTTTTCTTCTATTTTCTTTCCTTTTTTTTTCTTTTTTTTTTCTTTTTTTTTGATGTGCTGTCAAATGTTTAACGAGAGCCGAAGCCGATGGAGGTAATTACAAGCGATGACCCCCTCCTTTGTATATGCAGTAGATGTGCACAGTGTGTGTTGTGCCTTTAAACCCTCGTCACTGTAAAATACAGTTTCCCCTCCATCGTGTCGCTGATTTTCTTGTCATTGTCTGTGTTTGCCTTTCTGTCTGTGTTCTCGCAGTCCACACCAGAGACCTTCTAGAGCACCTTAGGCAGACTCAATGTAGTGTCATGTGTTTATAGTATCGCTATGCCTTTATTGCTTTAGCATGGAGGAAGAGCTTGTTTCCAGGGCAACTGTAGCTTTGCCTGGGATTGGGATGACCATGGGAATTGATGTTACATTTCTAGCCCATGCTGCTAATTAAAAGCAATAACTGAAAAGAGAAGTCATGTTTTTTTTTTCTTTCAAAGCTAATCTTTTGCCTCTTCCTTTTCTTTTTCTCCTCCCTCCTTTTTCTGTCCTTGCAGTGAACGACTTCACAGTGATCCGTAAAAAGTTCAAGTGCCCATACTGCAGTTTCTCTGCTATGCACCAGTGCATCCTTAAGAGGCACATGCGATCCCACACCGGTGAGAGGCCATACCCATGTGAAATTTGCGGCAAGAAGTTCACCAGACGGGAACACATGAAGAGGCACACGCTGGTGAGTGCTATCTTGCAGCCGTTGCCCCCTAGGGGTGTCCTGTTACAAGTGTGCATGTGTCATCAAAAAAGACAAAAAATAAAATAAAAAATCAGTTATTCAATTTAAAAAACAAAATTGATATTTTCTGTTCCGTTCGATGATTATGGCTTACATTAATGAAAACTCCAAATTTTAATTCTTAGAAAGTTTTAATATTACGCCCGCCCAATAAAAATTGCTAGAGAAGTTAAAGCCACTCATATGTGGTCATTAAGCTGAGTTTTGATACTTTTGATGGTGTGGGCAGGAGTCGAGACCTGCTGGAAGATGAAATCGGCCTCCTCATAAAGCTTGCCAGTAGAGGGAGCCATGGAGTTCTCTAAATTGTTCAGGTTTACACCTGTGCTGATTTCATCCTTGATAAAAACACAATGGACCAACACTCGCAGGTGACATGACTCCTCAGTAAGTCATGTCTTACTGACTTAGTGATTACACACTCTGAACCTGGAACCTCACTCTGGACCCCCCACATTTAGGATTCGGTGACTTTATGCGCATTCTGTGAACTGACAGATTCTATAGTAATGACCGTGTGTCTTACCCTTGTCATTGATCTACTAGACATCTGTCAAGTTGCTACTCTTCCCCATAATTGTATGGGCCATAATATGACATTTCTGTTAAAAATAAGTTTTTAAAATGGGCTTATGTAATCTTAAAATGTTCTTAGAAAATGTGTTTTATTAGCTCTGAGCCATAAATATCAAAATGAACAAAAAATAAATACTTGAAATACATTTTCATGATACATAATCATGGTGTATCATGCATCTATTTAGATGAGCTTCACTTTTAGAACTGAATTACTGAAACTTAAAAAAAAAATAATAATTGAAATCCAAACTGTCACTGAAAAACACACAATGCTGTGTCTCCATCCCACAGGTCCACAGCAAGGACAAGAAGTACGTGTGCAAGGTGTGCAGCCGGGTCTTCATGTCCGCTGCGAGTGTTGGGATCAAACACGGCTCTCGGAGGCATGGGGTCTGCGCCGACTGCTCGGGCAGGGGCATGGCCGCGCTGCTGGACCACAACGGGGAGACGGGCGGGGACATCTCCCCCGAGGAGGAGCTTTATCCTGGGGACCGGTTTCACGACGACCAGGCGGAGTGCGATGGGGACGGGGAGGAGGAGATGATGGTGGAAGGGGACAGTGAGATTTTGGGAGAAGGGGAGGAAGAGGCGGGGAAGTGGAAGGACTCAGGGATGGCCGCCGAGGCGCACAGAGCACTGGACAATGAGAAGGAGGAGAGCGACTCCTCGGCTCAGGAGGGGGAGCAGCAGAATGGGAGTGAGAAGGACTTTGCTTGGATCTCGTAGAACCCGTCAAGCCTCCTGCTTGTGGCTCGTCAACCAATCTCTGGAGATCTCCTCTGATCTCTCAGGCAGATTCCTCTGCTCACTTTACCCACTCGCCCACCCACTGTGGGCAGGCCTTCCTTTGTACGGAGATGCTGTAGGGTGATGCACGACAATGATCGAAACACTCAAACACTCCACACACACACACACACATGCACGCACGCATACACACTTTCTCAAGCTTGACCGCCATAGAAGAAGAGTAATCAAGAGATGGCTTGAGTGCAAGGCTTTTTTCCGCTTACCTCCTCCACTTCAGATGCAGTGTTTTTGTGTTTCTTCTTCTTCTCGAGGGTTCAGGCTGGAGTCCAGCCGTTTTCTGCTCTGTCACAACAGGTATCGGGCTGCCAAGGACGCAGCCGGCGCTAGACTGCAACTTTGTATGTTTGCCATCACAATCATTGCAGAAACCGAGGATCACAGGCAGAGTAAGGGGAGGGGACAGCCAGGAAACGAGGGCGTCTCAAAGCGAGAGTCTAAATCTATTGCAAAGATCAAGTGTCAGGGTTGGGGGACTGCGATGCCCCAAGTGACACATTTTCTTTTTTGAGTCCTACTGCCACAGACTTGCACTTTAATAACAACTGACTCCTATCAAAGTCCTGAACCCATGGTTTACATTTTTAATCTGATCTTTACTTACCTGAACAACTCGGTGACCGCACCTACCTTTAAGGATGTACCTTATGTCTTCTCTGACTGTTATCGCCAGATAGAAATCACTGAATCTTTGTGCAGATTGCTGATCATAGAGCCTATGCCTTTTCAGTGGGGTCCTTAATCTTTTCTTCTGTTAAGTTCACCACCTGGTTTCTATTGATCCATTCCAACAGAAGCTGGAGATTTGTACATAAAGATGTAAAAGAAAGGGGAAATGAAGGCTGTGTGAGACAGAGAGAGACAGAGAATGAACTTTGCTTTTACAAATTGGGGAGTTTAAAACAAAACGTTTCTGCTCTGACAGTCGATGCGAGTGCACAGTGGACCTACCTTACACTAACAAACACTCTTTGTCTCTCTCGCTTGTCTCTCGTGCTGAAGTTTGTGAAGATAGGACCTGTGAGCCAAGTCTCTCACACCTTTTTTTGTTTTTCTCTCTCCCTGGTTTTATTCTGTTTTGTTTGATTTCCTCTTTACTCAGACGTGTAAATTCCAGTTTCTCCACACAGAATATGCAGACACTTTTCGTGGTTACTCTTTTGCGTGCTCCAGTTCCTCCTGCTTTGCGAGGTGTAAAGATAAAGGATTCAACGTTGTGCTTGAAATTCAGAGATTTCAGTATTTGTAGAGAGTGTAATATTGATTTGTTATTTATTGAGAACCATTTTTTTCCCCTCTCTGTGTCTGCGTATGTGTGTGTGTGTGCGCTTGTGTGTGTGTGTGCGCATGTGTGTACGTTTGAATGAAAGTCTGGCGTCTAGAAAGAGTCTACACTGATTTTTAAGATTATTTCTGAATTTTTTGGCAAAAGTTATTGACAATTCAAGTGAGGCTGATAACATGTCTTATTATTATGAATAACTATGATTATTGTTGTTGTTGTTACTATTAATTATTCTTATTAAGTGCTGGATGCTAAGCTTTACTGTGTGTTTCTCTTTTTTTTTGATATTTTATATCTTGTACAAAAAGAAAGCTTTTATACTTTGCCTTGTGGATAGCAAGCCATGGGGCTTTTTATCAACCTTTTATTGTGTCGGTTTACGCTTTTTTTTGTCGTATTTACTTCTTTATTTTTATTTTTTTTACTACTGAGGGGGAAAAACACACTCACTGTCCTGCTCCTATGTTGAATATTGATTGAAACATTTTATTCAGCTTATGCTTTTTACACCACTAATGTACACTAATTGATTATTATGGAACCAAAAAAGGAGAAAAAAATATACCAATCTAGTACTTTAGTATACATGAAGTGCTTTTGTTTTGCGGTCTGTGTTTTAACGAGTGCTTTTTGCCTTTATAGTCGTGGTAAACGGTTCGTTGTTGGGTTGTTTTTATTTTATTTTGTTTAGTTTTTTTTTTTTTTTTCCCCCACGAGCCTGTCGCTATTCATCACAATCGGATTAAAGAAGTAAAGAAGTGCACGTTTTTTTTTTTTTGTTGTTGTTTTTTTTAATTATTGTTGTTATAAATGAAGGGCTGCGTGAGAGGGAACAGCTAGTTTTTTGAAGACTCCAAGCAGATTAGATTTTTATTTTATATCTTCACAGTTAAAGTGACACACAGTGAAGCAGTTTGCAGACTAAACACTCCTCTCTAACGCAGGTGTGTTGAGTCTGCAGTTTGGATCTCAATCTTAAAAAAATAAAAATAAAAAAATGGAAAAGAAGTGCTGCAGCTGTAACATGTCGCCTGTGATAGTTGCACACATCAGGCTCTCTGCTCTGCTGCCAGTGCCATGGACTGTACTTCTCATCAAAAAGAAGAAGAAGAAAAAAACCCTCAGCACAACTTGTGATGCTTTCTTCATTTCTAGCAGCTCAGCTATTTAATGTGTTTTTGATCCATTTATCAAATTGCTCTTTATTTCTGGGGTTAATAAAAAAAAAAGACAATGGGGTAGACATTTTGATGAATGTTAGTAATGGGTGTGGAAGGAGCCCATGATCAGTGACAAATCTCTGTCCTGCGGTGCTGTTATGGCCACTGAGAGACATCTGGATGTATGTTTGATTCCCCCAGACCCTTCCCACCCCACACTTTACTCTCTTCTCACGACCTGTGCTGTATGTCCTCTTCCTCATTCCGGGTTGTACTTCAGGAAAACGTCCGCCATCGACCCCTCAATATGTGCCTCAATGACATTTTCTTTCACCCGCGTGCTTGCGAGATGAATATTTGTGTGTGTGGATAGAGATTATGGAGATGTGTTTTGTTTTTTGTTTTTCTCCTGAGAAGACAAATCATAACGGGGCAACTAGATCCTCCCTCCTTTTCCTTGACCTTTCGTGCCCTGATTCTGTGGTCTTAACTTGCATGCCTGTGTTCATTTTTGTCATACCAAAGCGACATCTTCAGCATCTGCGCACGGCGGTCTCATTCCACACAATGCAAAACTGGAACTGTTTGCTCTTTTTGCAGATGAATATGGGTATTCTTTGACGTGTACAAACTGCAATCCTCATTCAGCCTGTATAGCTTGACTCACACGTGAAAATCATGAAGCCATAGATATGGGTATATCTATATTCTACTATATTTAAAAAAAAAAAAAACAAAACAAAAAAAATTTGGCGCTTTTTACTTTAGATTTTGTTCTTCTACTAAGAGTGATGTGTGTATACCTTCATATATATGAATTTATATTACTATTATATATTATTTATTTACTCTTTCAAGTTTCAAAGGGTCTTTCATTTGTAAAAGGTCACACTTGAAGCTTGAGGTTTGTTTATTTTTGTTGGGAATATTTGTTCAATATGATACTGACTTTATAATGATTATTATCATAATCCTGTGTTTGTAACAAAATGTGGTAATCAGAAAAAAAAAAAAAAAGAAAAAACTGTCCTGTTTTTACTCCTGTTTTGTTTTTTGGGCAGACTTAAGTGCTCTTGTGCTGATTTTTATTTTTTATTTTTTCTGTTTGTTTTTTTGGTTGATAGTACTGATCACAGAACATTTTTACGGTCAACCATAAGCCTTCTGTTTCGATGTTGGGTCGAGCCCGCGAGTTGTCCAAGCCTCTTTCTAACTTCATGTTTAGTGGAAGAATTAGCTTGACTATTATTTGCAAAATCCAATCAGTCTCAATAAATTTTGAAATTGCTGCTGTAAAGACATGAGCAGTGTCTACTGTGCTTTTTTTGTTTGCTTCCTTTTGTCCACTGGGGGGCGCAATAGACAATTTAGAAAAAGGAAAAAAAAAATCCGTTGGGATAATTTTTGTCAAATGTTCTTGTCTAAATCTCCAGACATGTTGCACTCCAGAAAAACTTGTGAAAAACATCCTTAAATAAAATTCTAGTTTAATTTCTATTTCCTTTCAAAAAGTGACCCCTGGTATTAGAATTTTAAAACCTTGTTTTAAAACCTGGACTGCAATACATCTTTATAAACTTGAAAAATGCATTGTAATAATGGAATTTTGATTATGTGTTAGACATCTAAACAAAAGTTTAACAGGGCAAAGTCTAGGGCTCTCAAAAGTACTTGAGATCCAAAACACAAATATACAATTTATATTGTACCAGCATTATTATTTTTTTTTCTTGCAACATGAATTTGGTTAAGTATTTCTATGTTAAGTACTATTAAGAGATTTTCACATATCTTTACCTAGGATGTCAAAAAAAAATCTGATGCCAGACGTCTTCCATTCAGGTTTATTTTTCTTTACCGTCACATTACATCACACAGATCAATCACATTATAAGCATCATACATGTTCATCCATCTTTTCAAGCACTAGTGAAAGGCTTGACATTCATACGAGTACTCCTTGAGTGCACCACTGCTCAGAAAGTGCTTTCTCCTTGTGTGTGTGTGGGCCTGCTGATGAAGACCAGGAGCAGAGCCCACCCAAAAAAACAGGAGAAATCTTGGCCTCCAGTGAAGACCCAAAGGCTGATGTCACGTTTCCGCCAAAAAACTCTTCCAGCACTGAGTGTAGTCAGGCCGCTCCTAGTACGTTTGCTTCCACCATCAGCCTCGAGTTCCTGGATACTGAGAGGGGAAATCTAACACAAAACCCTTCAGTGTTGTATCTCCTAACATACACAAAAATAAAGAATATGAAAAGAATGAGCAATGCTAGACATGCACAACGTCGTCAAACTCAATCAGACAATCGGGAGAAAAATAAAAGCGTAAGGCTCAGTAAAAACACAACAGCACTGAAAAAAAAAAAAAGGTCATCAGAGGATGGGGTTTGACAAACGCCTGGACAGACAATACAAGCACAGGAGAGGGAGGTGTGGAGCTGCCATTGCAATGAAATACATGTGATTTTGAACAAATATATATATTGTTTTTTTGCTGCTGCTCTTTAGTGAACAAAATGAAAACTGACATTCAGGAAAGCAGCACACCAATTTTGACGTATTTGGTAAGAGAACAAAAAGGCTTTTTTTTTTTTTGATGCACATTTCAAGGGTTTAGTTTAGCTTAATGTACTGGCTAAAGGCTTGGGTGGAACCACAGTGAAGCTGAGTAGCACACAAAAAGGAATTGCTGCGGTGAAAGGAGAAGCGGGGAAAGACACGAACAGCATGCTGTCTGTTGGAATGCGCTGGGCAGGATAAAGATGCCCCAAAAGGTAACAATTTCCATTGTGACCGAAAAGGTTGAAAGCCATCCTGACTTGAGGACAACTTCCTGTCACAACCCCAAAAAAAATTCAAGACAAAAAAAAAAAAAAAAGTACACAAACTCACACGAAATGACCGAGTCGGCCGAATATAGAGGACAAACTGATAAAAGTGGATCATAAATGTCACCAAAAGGCATGAAAGTTTTTGTTCCGCTGTAAATAGTCATTGCACAAAGATAGTAAAGCAATACTGCATGGTTGTGTTATTCCATATGATTCATCAGTGTGGCGACAGATGTTTGTAGGCGTTAAGAAACAAAACAAAATAAGGACGCACAACAATTTCTCAAAATGGCTAAGCTAGCCAGCAACTACACGAAAACAACAAAATGAATTTTTATAAGTTGTACATTCAACAGGTTGTCAATTTTTTTCTCCCCTTTGCCACTAAGCTACAATATACATTGAATCAGTTCACTATAGGTTTGCAATTGCCTTTAAAAGTGAAAAAAAAGAACATATTCTGAGCAACAGTAATGTAAAAAAAAAAAAAGAAAAAAGACAAAGTTTCCTTTTCGTATAACAAAGATACAACAAAACAACATGTGACAAAGCCTCACAGAACTCTTTATCTTGCTTTATGTACAACAAGGCCCTGAAACTGCAAATGTTATGCTGTCACCGCATGTTGTGTGTGAACTTTGCCGTTTCCCGCACACCCGTCAGCAGTTAGTGTCAATCTCCATCCACTGACTTCTAGGGAGAATGCATTGTAGGAAGTAAACTTCGATTTAAACTAGAGGTGCGCCGATCAGTCATTTCCTGGACAATACCGATGTTCGAGTTCTTAAAACATTTTAAAAAATGTGGAATAAAATAGATGCATCATAGCCAATCAAGTGAAAATTGGTACATTATTATCTCTGGTTATTTGACTGGTGCGTCTCTAGTTTAAGAGCGAGTGATCTTTGAGGATAAAAAAAAAAAAAAAAAAGTTATTGAAAATAGAGTTCCAAGCTCCATTGTGAAGCGCAGAGCTAATGGGGCCAATTTCAACATGGGAGAATCCAGTGGCAGTTTTTGCTTAAATGGCACCCAGCAATAGCTTTAGGTGGTCCTAATGCCTAAAGAGCAATAAGAGTTCTCTTGTGTGTTTTAACAAATAAAGGTTTCATAGTTCTCAACATTTTTTTTTAAGAATATCTGTGCAGTATAGCATAATTCAGTCCAGTCTAAGGATCTTAGGTATTAAACGAGTGATAATCAAATGTAGTTCCAATTTCTAAAAAACAAAAACAAAAAAACCCTGTGAAATAGCCCTTTTCAACTGCACCACAATAGATGTTATAAATCAAAGATCAACTTCAGCCTGCCTCAGTGTTCAGCCATATTTACAACTCTGAAGGCAACTAAAAACTTGTTTGGTGCACAAATGGGAGAAAAAAAAAAAATCTTCAGGTTGGCCCTAAGCTGTGGTGCCCTGGGTAGTGAGCCACATTGCTCATAACAAAAACTGCCACTAAGCGGAACAGTGGGGAGAAAAGCCCTGTTTCCTCTAAATGTGTCCCATTGTCTGCCAACTGAAGCTCTCGGTACATGGACCTGCTGGTGTTTACGTACGGGATGGAGAGACCTAATGGGTGGCTTTTCATACTCTTATCGACAACCAAACCAAATGTACTGAACAAAAAAGTGGTATCCAGCACTAACAATTGTATGTACATACATGAAATACATTATCTTAGTAAAATGTCAAGAAGCAGGAGCATTTTTTTTTAATAAATGAAAGGAAGAGCAAATTTGCAGCAGTGTGTTTAAAAAGCATGTGAACAATGTGAGAAAAAAACAACAAAAAAAAACAAAAAAAAAACTCCAGGCTATGAACACTTTAAAGCATCTTCTGTTATCGAGATGATAACGTGTAGCTATGTACTGAAACTGGTGTTTCCCCATCACTGCAATAAGGCTGGAACCGCTTCCAGCCAGTGGCGCTCATCCCAGGATCAAGGCAAAGAGATCGACGACCGCCGAGTACCACACTGTACTTCCAGTACCACGCAACTCCAACTGTCAGCACTACAGTGTTAAGTACAACATCTGACACCGAGCACGAGACTGTGGCTGTCAAGATCACTTGCCATTAATGGGGAAACCCCTTGGGAGGGGTGCTCGGCCCCCTTTATTTCCCCACTGTCAGCCTATGAATGGATCCCTCCAGACTCATCGGGGAGGGGGGAAAAAAAAAAAAAACCCGACCTTTTCACTTAAAAATCTGTAAATACAAAACGTTCATGTATAAAAAACATGTCTATGCGCAGTACAGCGTAGTGCAATTTCTTTAAAGGTCATAATACCCTTTTCCTTTATGTTTTAACTTTTATTGGCACTTGGTGAATTTGGTGACTGGAAGAGGCCTGCTGACCTAGCTTATCTGGAACACACTGATACATAAAAAATTTAAACGAAGCATCATGAAGGCTTGAACTGTGATGGTGACAATGTCTGCTTAATGTTTTCCTTAGCTCTCATCAAAAAATTATTACAGGTCCTTTTGTTTTTTTTCTTGTAGCACATCTGACCTGCCGATGCTAGAAAACAATACCAATGTTTTCACGGAGACGAGAGGTTTGACGCCGTCGACGCAAATACGTGCCAAACAAAGAACACGTCCTCTGTGAGGTCTGATCAGGTTGACGAATTAAAAAAAAAACGTGCATCACAATTTGTGAGACGAAGGAGGCCAACGTACAGCATACATGTCTCTATGAATTTACACCCACTGACAGAACTATATCTTTGCAAACGTGATCATTTCATGTCTAAATCAAAGGTCAAAAGATGAGAGGGAGAAAGGTAGTCAGAAATTTCTACAGACTTTAAAGCCATATGGGGCTACTTTGAGATTTAGGACAATAGGAATAAATAGTTCAGCTAACTTTTTTCTCAGAATTAATGTATCATTTAAAAGAAAAGAAAAATAAAAAGGTATAGTTTTTTTTTTCATACACAAGTTGAAAACTGATTGAGTCAACTGAGGAAATTTACAAAATTTACTAACAATGGACGTATACAGACAATGCCACTCTGAAAAGATCCGAGTTGCCAACTTTTTTTTTGTTTTTTTTTTGTTTGAATTTTTCTCTCATTAAAAGATTTTCTATCTATCTAAATGCGCCAATCGTAAGTGCTTTCTTTCTCTTTTACTTTGGAAATGTACAATTTGAAAAAACTACATTTTAAAGAGGTGGACAGCATTTAATTTTTAATATTAGAAAGTTATTTTTTTTTTTTCTTTGCCCTGTATTTCTTATTAAAAATGAATCGGGTAACAAAATGGGCTCTAAAGTCAGCCGTTCTTATAGGTACAGATTACAAGTACTTCCACCATCTGTAGCACACCTACAGGTTTTTTTTATTATTTTTTTATCCTTGCCCTTATTTTTGTGACCTCTGTCTGACTTCAATGTTTATTCTAAGTAAGACTCCATTTGGCCAAAAAAAAAAAAAAAAGAAAGATTCTTGCTAAATTTGCTTATACATAAATCAAGGGCTCCCTGATTTGTAGGCTCTTTGTACTTGTTTTCTTCAAGGATTAAATATATATTTAAAAAAAAAAAAACAGGACAGCCTTGGCCCCCTGCTAAGTTCAGTTTGGTATTTACAAAAAAATTATTATAGATGCACTAAGAAGATGGATGATTACTGGAATTTGACAATATTCAGTTTGACCAGTCTCGACTGGTGATTTGAGTCTGGTCTTCAGTCTTTGCTTTTATCACTGAACATAGAATTTATGCAACTGCAACCATGTTGCGCTGATGACATGATGATAATGTGATGGCTTAAAAAATAAAAAGTTAGAAAATCGCAGAGTTAAGGTAATGGTCTCCATTTTCAAGGAAATACACAAAGAGACTGATTATCATTAATATAATATGCAAAAAAACGAATAAAATGCCAATGTCAAATCATTTTTGGCTTTGATTTAAATTAGTACAACTCTAAAGACAGCTTAGAGCAATAAGCATAGACATATCTTTCATGTTTCTTAATTAAAATTATTAGAGGGAATTGAAATCTAAAATTTGTATCGAAAGGGTCAAAGCCTGTACAAAAACTGGAGGTTGGAGACTAAACCTTACATCGGTGCATCTCTAGTCGTTATTCTAAAACTTGCAAGGCAATTTATCTTAGAAAACTGTGAAAGATAGATTTGTTTAAGTTAAGATTGTGAGAATGCAGTCTCTGTGTTCTCCCTGCATCCACAATTATCGTCATCAGTCAAACTATCAAGTTCAAAATGTCAAGTGGCGGTTACAGTTCACACAGCATGGTAAACAGTCTCTTTAAGAACATCAGCTGTTAAAAAATAGCCTTTTTGCTTCAGTTGTGACTGATAACCACAGAGAAAGAAAAATTATTAAATGCTGTCGTTCCTCTGATTGCACAATGCAAATGCAAGTTGGTTCAGCAGCTTACTGCTGAAAATAAACTATGCAGGAAATAGATATCAACTCTCGCAGGCAAACTCGGGTTACAGTGCTACTTTAGAAGACAACTTATCTCTGAAGGGTGCATAACATAACATATATATATGTTTATACTTTATAAACTGTGCATTTTTCTAAAATAGTTTGGGACATCAAATGAGAACTTTTTGTACCACTTGTGAATGATTTAGTGCAGTTTTGCAGATGTAAAAAGTTGTACTTGATTGGAGTAACGAAGCTGTTTGATCCTAAAATTATATGTATTCAGATTTGCAGTCTATATTTCCAGTAAAAAGGCAGAACACAGTGTCGTTACGTCTTAATCCAAAACTTATGACTGTAAGTTGAGAATTTGGCAGATTTGATGAAGACCCCTAAAAAGGTGGCCGTGAGAAACTGATCTGCAACAGTGATTTCACTGAGCACATGTGAGTTTAACCGTTTAACCTTGGAAATGAGCCACGACCCACCAAACAAAAAGTAGCTTACATAGTGCTCTTACAATGAACAACAGGGTATAACAAAAAGCTTATCTGTACTCTTCAAACATCGCTTTGATTTGAAGCAAGTGGGAAATAAAAGAATCTGATCAGCATCCAATTTGTTGTGTTTTCCTTATTTAACTGTGAGTGAAAATGTCTCAGTCTTAGAAAAAGTCTCCGGATCTGGATAAAGTTATTCGTTTCTCTTTGTGTTTTGTTTTGATATTCTCATTGTGTTTGGAAACTGAAAAGAGATCATGCTGGCCCTTTTCCCCCTGCTGGCCCAGAGGAAGCAGCATTGAGAACCTTGCCCTCATCTCTTCGTGGGGGAAAAAAAAAAAAAAAAAAAAAAAATGTCAACCTCGCTGTCACTCCGAGCGAGGAGGAGCTCATCTCCCACAAGCAGGGGAAGGCAACTGGATTAGTCGGTGAATCTCTGACAGGCTTTTTTCCATCGACAGGCTGTGCACCACATGTCTCTCTTCTCCATGCCGTATACCTTTCGGCACTTCTTAGCTTCCCCACGGGGTTTCCTTGGAAACAGCAGATGTGACAGTGTAAGGACATGCACAAAGACGTCATCCAGCTTCTCTTAACACACACAAAAAAAAAACAACAACAAAAAAACAACCCAAAAAAACATGCATATTCAGTCTTCTGAAATTAAACTACATCTGCATGAATTCAAAAAGACTTTTAAAAAATAATTTTCAATTAGTTGAAAATACAACCCTAACTATTTTTTACCCCACTGGATAATAATAATAATAACAATAATAATATCATTGACTCATTGGTTTTTCGCCTGTTAAAATGACATTCACAGTGAAAACATCTCTAAATTTGTTTCCTATCTGTCTGTGTCATATGACTTTGTTGTCTGTGTGGGGGTGAGCTGCTGCAACACTGGTCACTACATTCCAAGACATTCAATGCAAAACGTTTACGTTTAAGAAGATGAGAACAACATTATTTTAAGCTCCCACAAGTAAATGTAACTGTACTGTAGTACGTCAGAAGCAGAATTATCAACAGGTCATATTAAGACAGAGAACGAACAAAATAGTGTTAACATGGACAACTCTGGAAAAGTACGTTTCATCTCAGATGTATCTTGGATGTAATGCGGTCTGCTCTGCAGAAACTCTTGTTGGGTCAAAATATCTGTTGCTGACCTTCAAGAAAAAAATGCTTACTGCTGGGTCCAGAGAACAAAGAAACAAGTGCAACATGGCAGGTGCTTCAAAGTAAGGATCTCTAACCATTATATCTTGGTAAGAATTATACAGACTCTGATGACGACAATAGGTTGTGAGGGGAATGGCAGGTGCATACCTGGTTCCTGGTGCTGATTTAGTTGCTGGCGTTACTAAAGCATGGTTCTTGCTAACGGTGGCATGCGAGGGGACCGCCGGCTGCCGCTTTTCACCAATGCTAACAGTGCGAACATGTGTCACAGGGCCCTGCACAAATTGTAAAACATTTACTGACTCAGTGACGCACTAAAACAAAGAGGTCTCACAGAGTCAGGTTTAATGAGAAAAAGACATCTGGAAAAAAAAACCAAAAAAAAAAAACAGAATAATTATGCTATGCATCCCTTTAATAACTGAAGCCTAATTAATTATGTTGTCATAAATAATAACATTAAAATGGTTATGCCAGAGATCTTACTGATATTCTAACAATGACCTGACTAATTGCTTGTAAACCTGTGAAATACAAATCTGGATTTTCAGCTTCTCAATTTCCCACATTAAGCACCTTAATTAAAACAGAAACATGATTTATTTCTAAGGTTAAAAGAAGTAAAAACAACTTGTGAAGAAAAAAACAATAAGCCTATTTTGCAAGGTGACTGGTTCATAGCATGTTATTTCATCGAGTTTTACTTAAATATTTATGTATTATTAAAAAATGTTTCCACAGCATTTTGCAACCTTGCAGATATTTATACTTTTCCCCCTCTTTTTCTGAATTTCTTCGAGCCACAATGTCACCTTGCTGAACTCTGAACTGAGCAACATCTAGAAGCGTCTTCTGCAGCCGCAGGTCACATGTCAGCCAACTTTGCACAGCTGCGCTTCTGACATCAGCTCATTGTTTACCTTACTGTTTTCTGCAAAACTGCATGGTTAACATAAGTGTTACATTATTAGAAAGCAACACGTGTGTTTCACAACTACATTTTGTGTTTTTGCAGATCTTAGAGAGGTCTGTGTCTGAGGATGTTGAAGCTCAGCACAGACTGATTCATTGTGAGCCTCCCTACAGCTTGACTTAACTACCTACATGATTTAAATCACATTCAACGTATGAATTCAAATACTGAACATCAGGTTCCTTGAAAATATTTCTATCTCTAAATGAGTACAAAGCCATTGCAAACATGAATGGTAGGGAATAAAACCCCTAATGTTGTAAAAGTAGACAAATACAGCTACTTTAGTGCAGCAAGGACCAATAAAAATGTGTACAAAAAAAACAAAACATTGCTGTAAGTGGAAACTGCAGGGAAGGAGTGAAGATTGAGATAAAAAGGCGTGAGACAAAGCCTCACTCACCGGGGCGCCTTTAAAAATGACAGGAGGGGGCTGCTGCCAAGACACACTGATGCCATTCCCAGTCCCTGTTCCAGTTCCAGGCCCGATCCCATTACCACTGCCTATCCCAGCCAGCTCAGGACCCACTGGGATACTCACTGGAGCGGTGGCCTGGAACATGGACAACCACCCCACGCAGACAGGACAGGAACACCAAAGAAACAAGGAGGGACAAGAAATGTGCAGGGGGAAAAAACAGATGAGAGGAGAACAGAGTGGAAACAGATTGTACAATTAGTGGGAAGGCATTCATTCCAGCTTCACTCTTGTGATTTTTATTTTTATTTTTTTAAGATGACTCAAAGATTATCAAAAACGCATTGAAAGATATCAGAAGACTACACACAAATTGTGCAATGTGTAGGACAAAAAGAAAACTGGTGAAGCAGTTAGAAAACTAAGGAAATAAGTATTTTTATGTGTATTTTTTATTGTCATGGAAACAGAAAAGGACAGAGTTCAACAAATGCAGTTTAAATAATTTAATTTGACCTCTGTTTATATATAAAGGAGTGTTGCAGTAAAATGAAAAGGAAGAAAAAGCAGAGGGACGTGGAGAAGATGAGGAAGAAGGTATAAAAGCAAATAGCAAAATCATAATGACACTTTGTTTCACTTTAACATAAAAAAAACTTACATAATAACATAAAACTAAAAATTTACAATGGGAGATGTTCTTTCTGTCACTGCTAACCTCCCACATCTATGCTGGAGCAGATCATCTTTCTTGGTTTTACCTGCTGATCTCAAAATCTGAACCTAATAATTGGAACAGCTGCAGCATTGACATCATCAACTAAAACCTTTTCAACTCTTGTTGTACACAGTGTGTATGTGTGTGTGTGTGTGTGTGTGTGCGTGTGTGTGTGAATTACCTGGTAGGCATGGTCAGTGCGGATGTGGCAGAGTGTGGAGGGAGCCGACTGACTGAGCAGCGACGAGGTGTGGCTCTGTGAACCGTTCACGCCGACGTACTCAGAGCGGGACACGTCGCTCAGCGGCGGGGGGAAGATGGGCGGAGGGCCGGCCGTGGTGGGGGAGGTAGGTGTGAGGCTGGACAAGCCCTCCGTCAGGCTGTCCATGTTGACTTCAATCTCTGAGTAATAAAAATCCTCCTCTCCATCGCTGTAATCCGAGTCGCTGTTTCGCCTGCAGAGAAGAGAATTAAGACTTCCTCAAAAGCTTAAATATATTATAGAATTGTTTTTTTTTTTATTTTTTTTATCCTGAACCCAAAGACCTCGGTGTTGAGAAATTATACATATAAGTGTTTGGTAGCCCTACTTCAACAAATTACTGTGTATAATAATAATAAATAAATAAAAAAAAACTGCATTATCTTAACAGGAGGGGGCAGCAAAATTCTACAATCCTGTCAGTGTGCTTAATCTTTCAATGTGGGATTGAAAGACAAACTTTTACCACTGAATGCAACCCTAAAATGTGGGCTAGAAAAGCTTCTTTCTTATAGGTTTAAGCTTAATGTTGCACAAACATTGTTACAATAGTATTACATCTCTAAGAGTCTACACAGCAACATATATGATAGGTATGTGGAAAAAAAGAAGTCGTATAAAGATTAGGGCCAAATGATATCAGGAGATCATGTGAGGGCAACGTTAACTGTGAAAATGACAACATATGTTGCGATAGATCGAGTTTCCTCTCTCCTCTCTTTTACAGTTACGCTTCCAGGACTTTCTGTGAGTGTTAGCATCGTCAGGCCTCTCATCCAGGCCAGACTCCGTAAGGATAAATATTTAATTGCCATGCAACTGTGACACTTAGAATACATTAGAAAACAATAATTCCATAACTACCGCTCCTTTGCGAGATTAATATTATAAACACTTATATTGTGGAAATTATATATTTGTTATACTGTCAAACTTAAGGACATATACTATGATGAACTTCTATTTTTTTTTTCTGTTGAATTTAAAACTAACAACTCTAGAAAAGATCCTGTAGTAAATTTTCCACTTTTATCATCTTTTGGTTAGAAAAACTCAGAACCGGTGAGTCAAGCCTTAAATACAAGCAGAAATATGCATCTTCGAGGAGAAAAGCTTGGTCTGTGTGTCTCTAGGGTAAGTATATCATTTTTAAAGGTTTGCAAAAGAATCAGTGTTTCCACAAAGGTTAAGTTGGGAATGGACTATGCAACTTTCACAGTCTCTAGAGATTTTGAAAAAGCCTGAAGCACACACCAACAGACTGGTTTCAGCAGATTATTTTATGACAACTGATAGACTGAGTAACACTTAACTGTGTATAACGCAGGCTCATAGACCACATGATTTATGAAACCCACTGAAGCCAGCTGAAACACACACTTGAGAGGGTGACGGTTTAAGAATAAACAAACACTCTTGCTGGTGGCAGTAGTGCACCAGTTTCTTGTTTGCCATTGATAAAACTTTAAAGGAGAAGAAACAGTTAAGAAACGGGTCAACAGAGATGGATGACAATTATTTTATTGCTGTACTCTCTTTAATTAGCTGTTGGAAAAACATGTTTGTAGTTGGGGCTGTTAATGCAACACAACAGCATCCAGATTTGGCTCTAAACATCCAGACACGTTTTACTGACTGTGACTGAGATCAATTTGGGTCCACTTCATAAATTGTGGGCGTTTAACCCTTACAAGCTGACAGACTGTTGTGCCAACTAGTTATGCTCATTGTTCTCACCCAGTGCAGACGGATTCAGAGCAGTGCAGACCGTGCCCAGTGTAGTATGCCTTCGGGGTAAGCAGGCTTTTTACAGTTCATAAGCTGTGGGACTTGAAAATTAACCATAATATTACTATGCTAAATGCCAGATTGCATGATAGATGGCAGCTAATGTCTCAAAAGTAATCAACGCCCTGTTTTACTAGATAGTTTGATCATGTACCAAAACCTAAGATCCAAACCTAAATTTAATGTCTATCCCGAAATATCCAGAAACTGTTATGGCCACTTAACCATTTTGCAGAGACATTTCCTTCTCTCAGGGTTATTGGGTTTTCAGAGTATATTTAACTTTTAATTGCAGATGGTTATATTTTCAGGTACAGGAAAAGATGCAGTTCACTCTTAACATCAAAAAACAAACATCATGCTTCTTGCAGTTGTTTCACATGAACATGTATTATTTTTCTTCTTCAAAGTGTTTCTTGTGGTAGAATAAATGGTAGCAATGCATAGCAAAAACTCAAAACTCCTGTCAAATATAATGATTATGTTTACATTTAGTAAAACTCTGGGGACAAGTAGACATTTACGACTATGTCACATCAAAGCTTTTTGTGTGAATCAAATTACTTAAATTATTATTGGTGGTGGTGCATATGTGTGTGTGTGCGTGTGGGTGTGCAGAAATGCAGTGAGAATAAAAACAGCAGTGCAAGATATATATGCATCATACGGTGAGAAGAGAAACAATGACTAAAGTTATTATCTAATATGTATACAAATATTTTTTATTTTGCATTTGAAACAGTTTTGCTTTTGTTGGTTTAATGAAAGTAGGAGTTGGAGGAAAACAGACATTCTCAGCATTCCTGTGATGATTATAAAAACTTACCCCAGGTGGACGGTGCGGATATGTCGCTGGATCCCTGAGGAGGTGCTGAGGACCTTTTCACAGTTCTTCCACAAGCACTTAAACATCACCTTCATGGAGTTCTGAAGAGATACAAATTTTTGTTTTAATAGAAGTGTCTTTAGCAACATTAAAAATGAGGCCCTGTGGCTTCTGCACATTATTGATTGGATAAGAGAAAAAGATGTGGCGTTAAATCGGATAAAAGAAAAAAAAAAAGTGAAACCCTCTCATCATCGAACAAACACACTGCTTTGCAGATCTACAAAGTTTTAGGATTTTATGCAGTTTGAGCTAATTATTTCTAATTGGAGTTCAGCTTTTCTTCTTTCTTTCTCAAAAGAGGAAAAGCAGTCCTAATCACACATTTTAGATAGAGATGCATCAGTTAATCGTAAAGAGATTTCCCTGCTTTCCCTTGATTCAGCATGATTGGTGAAAAGCAGATCAAATTTGAAAACAATCTGTTTCCCCCCATTTGCATCAAAAGTGAGAACTGGCATAATTTTGAATGTCTAAATCCAATAACAAGCAGTACTATTTATTTAATTGAATAAAAATCTGATAAAGATTATGGACATATGCTTAGGTGCATAAACGGGGATAATCTTGTTTTCCTTCCCTTTCTATTGGATGTAAAACTACCATACTCATCAAAGTCCAGGTATTGGCCAATAAAAGTCTGATCGGTTCATCTCTGCTTTCAGAGTAGTAATACTATAAAAACAGAAGTTGTACATTATGTGATAACTTAGAACACATAAAACAAAAGATAAATATGACAGATAAACATGAGAGATGACAGAACATAAATACTCACACATGCTCCGAGACTGACAACACTAGAAAAGATTCACTGATAAGTTAAACCTCCAGGATGATATCTATATTATTGAGCACACCATTAAATAACTCCCTCAGAAATTAATCATGTCCAGTTCTCTTCACATCAGACTTATCACAAAACACACAATACTCCTACTTGACTCTTAAGCAAACCTTTATGGAGAGATGGAATACATGTGGTCTGGTTTTATTTCATTTTCTTATCCACATGCCAGTGCTGGCAGCAGTCCCTTTAGCAGGCAGAGACCTGCATCTGTGCTAATGAAAGATGGTGGGTGTGTGTAGTCTCATTGCTCTCAAACATGCAAAAAAAAAAAAAAAAACAAACAAAAAAAAAACCCAAAAAAGACCAATAGAACATGTTTTTAATGAACACTTTTTTTTTTTTTTTTTTCCTGAAGCGTCTTCCTCTCTCTTAACAGGAACACGCTCTGTATTGAGTAGTGTTTGCTATCCTGCTGTTCATAGAAGAAAAGGAAATGGCAAAGCGAGTGTTTAATCCCACTAACGATCACAAATCACTTAATTCCTTAAGAGATTTTCCTTTTAATACAGTATTTTAACACATTTACAGTAGGACTTGGGATTGCTGTTAATTTATCCTCTTAAGTCATTGCCATAATCAGACATCCTACAATCCAGTGTACAGCTGCTTGCCATGCAAATGTTTTAAACCTTTAGAGCAGTGGTTCTTAACCTTTTTGAGGTACCGAACCCCCCAGTTTCATA
>NW_015112672.1:238668-247205 GCF_001443285.1 Poecilia latipinna | reverse complement strand
CAGAGGCTCCGCCGAACCCCTGAGACCAACTCATCGAACCCCTGGGGTTCGATTGAACCCGGGTTAAGAACCACTGCTTTAGAGCTAAACTGCTGGTTCAATAAATCTCTGAAAGAGAAGCAAAAACATTTATAGTTGTGCTTGAGGACAGTTTCACTTGGTGGAATAAAAACAAGAGAACAAACGAGAAAGAGTAGCTGGAACAACAAGTGGTCTGGAATGACCAGGCTGCTGTTAATGACCTTGACCCTGTCCATCAGTGTTTTCATAGCTCAATAAGGATGGAAGCAATAGATGCCACTGCTTTCAGGGGGTTGTTTCGAATGATATTATGCACTACAAAGAAGATAATAAATAGAGACTTAAGACAGGTCTTTAAGGTGACTCTGTCTGGACATGTGGCTGTTCCTCTACAAAATCTGCTTTAGGGTATAATCCAATCACAGAGAAATTGGGGGATTAAAATAAGATTCTGGGTGCAGTACTGGGAAATCTAATATACCGTATAGGAGCAGAGAAATGCTGCACTTACGTGTAACATTCCAAAGAGCCCGTTAAAAGTTCTGTCGTAACGAGGAACGCACCAAAACATCAGCTGTTGATCAGAATCAGATGATTTTCAGCTTGATTATCAGCCAGTTGGAGATCCAGATATCTGATTTATTTTTCCCCCCATTCAGTGAACCCCACCATATGTGAGGTGTAACATGATGCGCACTGACAACACTTTCAGATGTGGTAGTTGTTACTGAAATCTGTATTTATTTATTTTTTTTTATATTTGAAGTTCATTTGGGCTGCAGAAGAGAAGAGCGGGAGAGAGCAATACTTTCCACAGACAACAGGAAGGCTACACATATTACAGCAAAGTTGCATTGCTTTTGGGTGGCAGGTGGTGCAGTGAAAGAGCAGCTCCCGGCAGTTTGATTTCCATCTTAAGACCTTTGCTGAATGTCTCCCTCCCACTCCTCCCCATTTTTTCTCTTTGCATATTTCCTGTCGGACTGCTGCCTACAGAAGCAATAAAACATATAAAACAATAGTTTTAGCAGTTTGAGCCTTGAAACCCTGTCATGTAACATGATAGACTTGGAAGTGTCTAAAAATAAACCAGTTCACCTTTCATTGCTTGCTTTGTCATGAGTAAGATAGGTAGGCTCAACTAAACAATAGCCACTAGTCGCATAGCATCATACAATATTTAATGAGTTCTCTCTTTTTCCTTTGCACTCCCCTTTGTGCTTTACATTTGATCCTACTGGGAAGTAATGACTTGGCACACTTGGCACATTTTTTGACGGCCAAGATTAAAGCAAAGCCTCTTCAGAGATAAGTATAACGTGTGCAACACTTGTACTTGAGAGAAAATATTGGCACAACTGTGTCCAAAAATGTGCTTAATTTGTTGATTTTAACCTCTGGGAGGATGAATGAGAGAAAATCTCTGACAAGTAGGTGAATTTAAATCTGTTAATCACAGAACAATGTGCATGTTGTCCTCACCTAACATCAGCTGCTCAAAATCAAACAGATCATTGTTCAATGTTGAAAGGAGAGCCACTCCCTGCATGTTTGACATTTGACACCAACTTGTTTGAATCAACATCTTTGGAAAATATGAACACAGATTAAAACTGCCAATGCCCAACAGTGAAAATATCACTTCGTCATAAGCTGATGAGTGTGTAATGTGTTCTGCTTTGCAGAGTGCACGGCTCAGGTAAACTGAAGAGAGGAGACCTGTCCATGTATGATTGCAGGTGCACAGTTGCATGCTATGAAAAGACACACACATATGATTTTTCTCATTATTCATAATTTTTCATCCTTTCCCAAAATAATCTACCCAAGAGTGGGTATTATTTTAGAAACAATTTGAAAGGAGAAAAAATAATTAAATATTTTTGCTTAACCTCTGATGATACTGTGCAGAAAACCACACAAATTTTGACCATCATGATATTCTATCAGGAAGCTGAAATAGTGAGGATGTCTGTCTACAAGATTACACTAGCCTACGTCTCTAACCACTTACATTTAAAAATTACTCTTTTGTTCGATTACCTTCATGTTTTGTGGGCCATAGAGGCTACAGTGAAAGTGGCTTACAGAATGAGAAGCAGCATTTATTTTTAATCAATATGTATGTTTGCATTTATCCCTTCAAGCACCATCCTACCTAATATCATGACTGTTATCAAAGGAAATGCATAACTGCAGAAACCTCAGAAACTTTTACTGTATTGCAAAGATGTATATAAAATATATAATCTCTCCTACTACTCCTTGGAGACTGAAAAGAGAAACTCCCACACAAACTGTATATTAACCCTCTTCAGTCACTGTAAGTGCGGAGGAAATATTAATTTGTCCTCCTCCATAACACACTCCAACTGCTCTTGTATTTTTTAAAGTTTTTCTTTAACGCATGCTTTATCCCTCCACGAAAATCTAAATCATCTTCTTCGTTGTTGCTAAAGCTTCTTTTCCCCTGATAGGCCTAGAATCAGTTGGGAAGCTTATTTATAGTGAAAACACTTCCACATTCTGGACTGTCTTAATAGAACAAAAACAAGATGAAGGGAAGTGAAAGAGTGAAGTTAATCTATTATTCACACAAGAAGAATGTGACAGGCTTTATGTCAGAAGCTGTAAACTGCACAGTGCTGACATCTCTGGAGGTTTTCTGCTGTTTTTAAAAACAAAACTGGCTTTGGGAAAAAAACAAACAAAAAAAAAAAAAACTCCGTCACAATTCAAACCCAAATTTGTACAAAATTAATCTTCATCGTGTCAGATGCTGATCAATTTTACCTTTCGCTTTCGAGGGATGGGGTCCTCAAACATAAAATGTGTGCTCTCTGAAACATCCTCACTGGCATCATCTCCCTGGGCCGAGTGCAGGAAGCCCGTGTTGGCATCTTTGGAAAGTGGTGGGGACGGTGTGGAGGGCACTGATTGGTCACTGGCGTCCCAGCTCCAGTTGCCGCTCGTCGAGCTGCTGTAACTTGCAGAAAGCACCTCTTTCCATGTTTTGCTGGCTGGTTCTGGATGCACAAAACAAATAGCAGAGTTTAAGATATTTCAAAACACTACTTACAAGCAAATGTTTCTTTTCCCTAAATTTATCCTGAGTAAATGTTAATTTTTCATTTAAGGAAACAGATCAAAACATGTATCCAAGCTTATAAAAATGGAATGGGATTGACAGATGTGGAATACAGTCTACTTCCAAGTACAACATGGAGCTGAATCACACAGACCAAATGTATTAACTGCCATGAAACAAACAAAAAAAGAAACACTATGTGCTAAGACAATATGTCAGACAATATACAGATAACAGATTCACATTAACAGCTTATAAATCTGTGATCAACTATCATTCTCGTGCTTCTGTAATGTGGTGAGTTATGTAAGCAGTTCATAAAACATAGCTCCTCCTAACTTAACTGTCCTCTGAGGGGAATGAAAGCTGAATACCACAACAAAACCTTAAAGGGATAGTTCAGATTCTTTGAATAGGGGTGCTATGAGCAATTCAAGGTTAGTTTATTTAAATAGAACCATTCATACGTTAAGCTGTGGAAGGTGCTTAAAAAGTGACATAGTGACTGATAGAGAATAAGAAAAGGAAACATTTTTTCATGCAGGTAATTAGATTATTTTACCAAAAAGTGCTGTAAACAAAAATGTTGTTAGTACCTCTCAGCTTTGTTCATCTCAGGTTTTCATGGAGTTTGGTCATGAACTGAGAAGCAGAGAGACTAAATGCTGCCTCACCTTGTATATTTGTGGTCCAGCAAACACCGAGTGAACAGGTATTGAAGACCTGAGGGGTCCGCAAAGTTCGAAACTGACAGGATTTTAAAATCTATCATTAGATATACAGGGAGCCAGCACCAGTAAGCTAATTTTGCAACAAACGTTATGTTTGTTAAAATTCATATTTGAGTCCAAAACATAATCGGAGTTTCTCACATGCTTTGGGGTTTAAATGCTGATCTTAATCTTCCCATTTTGGGACCAAAAACCACAGTGTCTGTCTCATCTATATTAACCTGGGTTAAATATCAACCCATTGCCTCATTTATGTTCATTTACAATATGGTCACCTTGACTCAGTAAATGTAGTGGTCATGTGGTGACATGGACATATAAAGTAGTTTGTTGTCAGCAGCATACATACAGTAGTAGATGTAGTCCTCTAAAGTCTAGTTGGACCGGTAGATGATGGAAAAAAAAGTGGTCTGAAAATGAACCCTTGAGGAATCACAAAAATTCATTTTTATTCTCCCAGATTTAAAATGATCAAACACAAATTTCCTGTCTGTTAAAAAGAATAAGAACCGGACAATTCCACACATTTCTCCAGCATATCAATTATTATGCTATGAGCAACTGCATCAAAGGCAACAATGAAGTTAATCAATACCAAGACAGAAAGTTCTAGACCCATCATTGTTAAGACGTCTACTGATCAAAACTTTTACCACTGGAGTCTCGGTTCTGTAGCGTGATCAAAAGTCCGCCTACAGCGCTAAAGAAATTATTTCTCTCTTTTTACCTTAAATTTGTTCATAAACCATTTTTTTCAATTATCTGTCAGAAACTGTAGACTGGATATGGGTCTGTAATGACTTGCTGATAGATAAATTCAAACACTAAGTAGCCATAAAATACTTGGCCAGATCTGATGTCCTTGTGTGCAGAGCAGATCTAATTCTTTGTGAGAAGGATGAGCGGCAAAGACATTGTGGAGATGAAAAACAGAGAAGAGCAGCTCTAATTTTAAATTGTTACTGCATTTTGGTATGCTATAAAAAAAATGTTTATCTTAATTTATTATCATTATGGCTTTGAATAGTTACGCAACAAGGGAAGTCTAACAGGTTTTGTCTTGACATGATTTCACTTGACCAGCTTTGAACTACTTTGCTTCTGGAGGAAAACTTAATCTTCTTTTAGCCAAACTGACGTTGATCATTGAGTTATACTGTATACTACAGATAAGACAACGAAAGCTCAGGACCTCAAAATATCCATTTCTTTAGATTTCTTGGCATTCTAATTTAAAATCATCCACTCTCTCTTATTGAGAAGGGGAAAAGAAACTACCGCCAACGTAAATGAAATGCTTCCAGGACTTTGACCGTCTGGCTAAGCTGGCATGATAAGGGCAACAACAGCAGTGCTAGACATTGTGAGAGGACCTGTGTTTATAGGGTCAAAATTTAATAGAACATGAATGCATCAGAAGATAACGAAATATTGCTGATAACATTACAAGGTTCTATCTTCCCCTGGATAAACATTCAGCAGCTCAACTTGATTCAGGGTAGAGGAACATCAAGCGGTTTGAGATGAGCACTCTCCCCAGCCTCTCAGAGCTTAGAGTTAGCACCCTTTGGCAGGTTTTTAAAGTAAATGTACTTGATTTATTTAACATGGAGGATGACTCACTGTTTGATCATGCAGCTCCTACTGAGGGAGCTGTAGCTGCAGGGTGGAAAGGAAACCTAAAGGCTTATGGTGTTACCTGTGGGCACAGAGGAAGGATAGAGCACCAAAGGGGATGTGGACAGTGAGGTCAAGACGGTGGCAGCCATCACCTCCTTATCGGCGTGACCTGAAGGATTCCTGGAAAACACACAAACAATGACAAAACGTGAAAAAAAAAAGAAAAAAAAAAGCGCTCACTTCATGTTTGAAGAAGTTATATAATTGTGTATTTGAAAACACAACAGCATCACTTTATATTCTGTAAAAATGTCAAATATCTGTTGCTAAACAACATAACCTTCATGGAAAAAAAAATAACCATGAAGCAAAAATAAATAAAGCAAACAAGAAGTAAGAGCGTTAACAGACTTTCAGTGAGCCTTGAACAACTTGCTGCGTGTGTGTATACATGAGACTCCAATGGAAAGCCTCTAGGGTGAAAGTGCCTTATAGTGTGCCTTTTACTCTGCCTGTGGAACCTTGCTGGTGAAGCTAAAGAGAGACGCCTTCTCCTCCTCCTCTCCACTAAGCTCAATACTGAGAGAGCCTGCCTCGTTCTAAACCTTTATGCTACTCAGTGGAACCACGACAAATGCAAGTGCAACACAGCTCCAGCAGAGTGGAGGTTTTTAACATGCGGCAATTTCAGAAAAAAAAAATGTTGCAGAACAGTCACTGAAAAGCTTCCTGCAAACATTAACAAACTTATCTGCCTCTCACACACCATTTCTCTCTATTGCTTGTATTTGGCAATCTCCGCTGCGGTTCCTGCCGTCCTTGAAAGAGAAATGTGGGGAAAATTGTTTAAGGCCGGTCCAAGAACTCACCCACACACTTGCGCACATTTGCACACGCACACACACACATAACAGGATTTGTTTTATCAGGTTACGTTAGGTAGAATAGCAAGCTCTCCTAGTGTACGTAGTCAAGTGGGCACATTTTAGAACTGTATACATGCGATACAGACCAATAAAAATGGGCAGAAATCTCCAACTCTTGTGTGAAGAGAAAGGAAGCCTGGCGCTTTAAAAGGCTCTTGTCCCGCCCCACTGACATCTCCACTACTCAACCAGAGTAAACTGGTTTGAGGCATTCTCTCAGCCAAGCCCTAAGCCCTGGCTAAGCTCCACAGTGAGTTTTAATACAAGCTCGAGCACACAAATGCACACAATCAATTAAAAAAAAAAACTTCTACAAACATGTCTAGAAGTGCGCTTCAAGTGATCAACCTGATCATTTACCTGCAGAAACAGCACTTTGTGTAATAAAAGTTCACTTTATAAAGAGTTTTATAGAAGCACAGAAAAAAAGTTTGTAAGTGGCTGAGCTCCCACGCTGATGAGAATTTGCTGGATAGGGAGCAAACCCATCCCAACGGAATGTACCAGATATCTCTCAGAAAGAAAGCACTCCACCACACTCCACACAGAAAGAAAAGTGTTAAGATATGTTAGCTTTTACTCCTCTACATTGTCCAATCGAACCCGAGTGCTCAGAGTCATTGAAGAAAATTCAGAGTATTAATAGTACTGCAGAAAAGGACACCAGAACTACAGAAAAATGAGTAAACATGCAATATGTATAAACAGCACAGACAAATACATGTAGGCACACACACATACAGTCTGGCCAAGAGATAAAGAGATAACAAGATTAGCTGTGTCCTGTTTCAGTCATTAGCCATGTTTTCAGTACTAAACAGGGCCAGCCAGGGACACGGTTATGACTTATGGAGCTCATTTATCTGCTGTTTGTTTCCACTTCATCATCAACACAGGCGATGTGTTATCAGTTTGAACATGGAAGTAAAATGTATTCTTAAAAGTGAGAGTTAAGCCCACTTTAGTCTGTTTTCTGGAACCTACATGTGCATAACATTTAGAGGGGATAAGGAAGCAAACGCGCTAAAAGTATAGCTAGCCTTTTGGTTGAAACCAGAGTTAATCAAAATTTTATTATTCCTCCCTCTCGTGCACGTATGCCTGCAAACACAGATACCAAGACACAACCGACACCATTACCACCCACCTTCCATCCCCAGCCCGATTTCCTGACATTGAGCACTTTCCTTCCTCTGCTTCCCAGAACAACCATGATCCCTAACAGTCACCACAGCTTCTACATCTGGTGCACATTTCTCTGTATGGATGTGATGAGCAAAACAACACATGGACATGTTTTAGACATCTTTTCACACAAAGCCAACTGATGATCGTTTTTTTTTTTTTTTTTTAATAAACAGATGACCTAATTTACTGATGCTCCTCGACCGATTTTGATATCAGTGTTTACAGCAGATGGCTGCCACATTCTGCCATCATAAAAACCAACTCTGAACATAAAAATTAACTCGGACATATAACTGCTCCACCATCACCGCTTATCGCTCACTTCGATGGACGCGCGGCCCTAAATGACACGGTCCCTCGTCTCATCTGTCTGTGGAATAACTATGAAATATTTAAAGCTTGTGGGAGAGCAGAACAGGAGGAGAGCACAAAAACTGCAACAAGGTCTTTAAAAATCTGTTTACACCTTCTAATAGCAGGATTTATTTTAAAACAAGTTAAACTGGACATGGTTTTATTTAGGCTTCCTGCAATTTCTGCTTTTAGGGAAAGCAGATATTGCTTTAGACAAACTTTATCTCTGTGTCTTGTACTTAGACATGCGGTTGAGAGGATGATGAGGTTAAGTTTTTGGGATTTTTTTTTTACCTTTTCAAATTTGGATGTTTGCAAGCACATTTCACTCAAAGATAATATGATAAATTTGACACTCATTTGAATGAATTTACATAAGTAGCCTGTGGTTACTATGTTATTTTGCTGGGTGTGGTGAAGCCATTCATGGCAGATGTTAAATTTAACTCCGTCAATGACAAGGGTTTCATGAGGTGCCAGTTACTTTAAGTGAGAAGGCTTAATCCCATTTTAGTACATGTGTGTCTATGTAACACATAGTACCTTTCAAATTTATGCAGCCACTAGAACTTAAACTGAACTAAACTGATCACTATTGTACTTTATGTG